>NC_083472.1:12470000-12770000 GCF_030014155.1 Tachysurus vachellii
CATAATCTACAGTGAATTGCATTTATGTTCCTTAACCACACTCTTGGATGTCAGGAGTGTGGATTTACAGCCTTGCAACAACAATAAAAAAAAAACAAAAAACACCCATTTCACTGAGATAACAGGGCCACCAGTCTTAAGGCACAGACCGTATTGGTAGTAAACAACTTGCACAATGTCCAGGATGTGTCATGGAGTCAGGAAGCTTTTACTGTCATTTCAACCATCAGCTATAGATGGTTGAAATGACAAAAAAAGCTCTACTCCATGACGCATCCTACACTTCCCTTGTCTATGCATTCAATAACCCTTCATCTGTCTTATAGTGACAACTCTCAGGTTTTCCAAAGAGAAATACTACGCAGCAGACGAAACAGCACAACTCTTGTTAATCGACCAAACATGGTGTGTAACACGGCATGAAACCGCTTCAATTTGCAGATTTAGTCACGTTAATGGTGTTCAAGGTTTTCTTTGCTCGTTGTTCTTTATGCAATACCCAGGTTCCATCTTCCCCGGTTCGCATCCCGAGCACCAGGCTTGAAAGAATCAAACAGGTAAACCAGGTCTATCTCTGTGTAAAATCTAGTAGATTAGGGGTTGAATTTGTAACATAACACAACATATCTGTTAACGGTATCAGTATATTAATGGGCCATTTATAGTGAAGCTGTTGGTGAAAATGAAAACAAATGATAGTTATAAAATATTTTTCTTTTCTGAAATGTTTCTGGTGCAGAGATAACAAAGATGAGAGAAACAAAAGATTGAATATCCTAATTGTATTTATTATTTTTTTTTGTCATATTATTTAGAGTTTGAGAGATTTAATTGCACTCGCCTGTGCTTTATATAGTGCAACAATAGAGCTTGCATGTTACTGTTTTCTGTGGATATATGTATATAAATACATTTATTTTTTTTTTGTA
Source organism: Tachysurus vachellii (assembly GCF_030014155.1). Taxonomy (NCBI): domain Eukaryota; kingdom Metazoa; phylum Chordata; class Actinopteri; order Siluriformes; family Bagridae; genus Tachysurus; species Tachysurus vachellii. The sequence goes on from NC_083472.1 coordinate 12,470,930, forward strand.
GGAGGAGGGAGTTGATGTGATGAACAGGGAAACAGCTCATGAACGGTAAATAACTGGCTTTCCAGATGCTGTTATCTTCATTATGGGTTAATATAACAAAAAAAATTTAAACAGATGAAATCTTGGCATCAAAAAACTGTGGTCTTCTTATCCTCTGTACCCTTTTATGTATTGTATGAGATATATATATATATATATATATATATATATATATATATATAATTTTTTTTTTTTTCTCTCTTTCTTTCTCCCCCCTCTTTGTCCAACTAGGGAGGTGCAGGCAGCCATGCAAATGAGCCAGTCATGGGAGGAAAGTCTTAGTCTGGTAAGGCCAACTGTAATATTTAGAAATGCTGGGGCATTGTACTCCACAACAGGGGGCATTTTCTTTTGTAATGGATGTGCTTTTCAGGACTACAAACGTTGTATTTGAGTGTAGGCTACCCTAAACTATGTAAAGGACTTGTAAATGATCAGATGCTGAAATTTGCATGCAGTGGCTTTACTGCCACAACACATCCACCTCTCCCTACTGATGAGATTGTGGATATATAAACAGCATGCTAGAGTAACATGGGAGTCAACAGGGCCACCAGTCTCTCAAGAACGGACTGCGTTGGTAGTATAGCACTCCTACAGTAATGCTTATCTAAGTATATTTTGTTGATCATGAAACAAGTTCACTGTCTATACTGTTATTTCAGAGTGACAATGACTTTGAGAAATCCTCATCATCGTCCCCGAAGCGCATTGATTTTGTGCCTGTGTCTCCAGCTCCATCCCCCACCAGAGGAATTGGGAAGAAGGTATTGTGCATTGTGATTTCATTAAGCAAAGCACTACACTTGTACATCTGTAATCCTGGTTTTTATCTTGCTGATATTCATGCAAATATTCCTCCTTTTAATGAGCAGCAGTGCTTCTCTCCATCTCTACAAATCTTGGTGAGCAGTAATGGTCTAACTCCCAGTCCTGTTCCCAGTCCAACACGTCGTTTCAGGTGAACTTCACATGCAGTTCTAATTTACAGGGAAAGAATAACACTTAATATTAACGTGTTTTATTGATTTATTTGTAATCCATTTTTGGGAACCTTCTGTGTGTTCAGCAGGAGGAGTCAGAGCCCAATTAACTGCATCAGACCCAGCATTTTGGGCCCAATCAAACGGAAAGGTAAAATGTTCTTGTGTACAGAATTAGATGGTATATATCCCTGAGTGTTCCTCTAACTGGTATTAAGTATTATCTGTGGGGTTAAAGATATCCTGTTAATTTCTAGCAGGCCATAATTTGCCCTGCTGTCGTAATTTGATTGTATTCTTTTCATTCCCTGTCACAATTTTTGGTGTGTACTTGCTCGCAATAAGAGTGGTTGTGTTCTCCAAGTGTGCTAAGCCACCTTGTATCTTTTATACAACAGCAGTTTACAGGATAAATGTAAGATGATTTGCTACTTTTTAACGTCCAGTGTTTGTGAAGCCATTCATCTTTTAAAGTTGAACACTAATAACTGACCATCCATCCAACAAGGAGGATCACCATCTCAAGTTGATCTGTCTGAAGCATTTATGAAAAAGTGGAATGAAATTGGTAAATCTGTAGTCTCTAAGTCTGTAGAGCTGAACACTGCTGTTTGGGTTTTTTTTTTTTTCCTTCATATTAATTTTGTTTGCCTGATGCATTAAAATGGGAGGTGGGGGAATAAAGAACTAACCAGATTAATCTGGCTTTAATTTTTTCCCCTACAAAAATCTGCAATATACAGCATTTCTTAAAGAAATTTTTCTTTACTTTAAAGGTTGATCCTAATGGTTGAAAACAGCTTTATTGTGCATTTATTACATCTTAAGGCCAATATCCTCCTAGTTTCAGGTGAGATGGAAGCAGAAAGCCAGCCAAAGAGACTTTTCCAGGGTACCACCACCATGTTGTCCTCGGAGACGGCCCATCTGCCTGAACTCAGCACATGGTGGGTTGTTGGTGGTATTGAATGTGTTGGAGGAAGGTGAAAATAATTGTTGTAGTCATTTGATAAGTAATTTTACTTAGCAGCATTATTACTCTTCTGCTAAGATGTATAAAGCAGTGAAACTGAGCTTCATGTCCAAATGTAGACAATATTTCAATTTTATGTTTTCAATTTTTAAGTTGAAAGATTTCAGTACATTGGTCTAGTCCGGTGTGTTTTTGAGCTTAATGTGTGATTCTTTATTCCTACAGTTTATCCCCTGACCTGCTTGATGGAAGCCTCAGCAGTGTTGGCTCCTCTTCAGGTTCTCCAGCTAAGATGGAAGGGGTCTCGCCCTCTTCGAGCAACTCTCCCTTCACCCCTCTTCAGGATCTGTCACCCAAGTGATCGACATATTGTATTATATTGCAAGAAAGGTCACATGAATGAGCCTCTGGAGTTTCTTGTGCTTCTATTCCATGCCTTCCCACTAGTGCTTTTTGTTGTCTTTCATTTTTTGGTGACAATTTGCTTTTTCAACGAGACAGTGTGGGGAAGCTCTGTAATAAAAGAAGCCAAAGCCCTACAGGTAATTTGTATGGACTCTACCATTGGGGAAAGCTGCAGGGGTAAAGACTGTGAATGCTGTTTGCACCAGCTGCTATATAAAGGTGTAATATTTGGGGTAAAGCTCCATAATGAAACGAACAGCATTTCAGAACCCTGCAGTTTCTGTATGAATTTTTCTTTTAATTCTATGAAATGATGGGATTTCTAATATAAAAGCGAGGAGTTCCTTCTTGTAACAGTACCATTAGGTTGCCTTTGGCCTGGCCTATTACTATAGATCTTTAATTTACACAAGCAGATTGCCAACAGGTATTGTGTGAAAGAATGTAACTTATTTTTGGTTCTGGCTTTGTTTTTTTTGTAAGTATGTACATACATTGATGGCTATTAGCTTGTCATTTGAATTTGAGTTAAACTAAATTTGTGCACAGTGCTTGAGCAGTTAACTGACAATTTGAGCACAATGGCACTTGCATACATTTACAACTGAGTTTGTATCTGCCTTTGGCTGAGAGTATGTGGATCACCCTTTCATTATTCATGTAGCTGGAAGGAGAGGGCAACACTGTTGATGAGTGCCTATTTATCACTCTTGGTGCTTCATTAAGTTGTTCTAATGGAGTTAACGGTTGCCATCAGTTATTTGAGAATTGGTGCAAATGTTGGTATAATGCAATATTAATGGGGACGTGTACCACTAAATCCAGGATATGTACACTACAGCACATTCAACAGTCTGAGTTGCCATTTATCTTAAAGTTTACCACCCTACATGGTTTAGCCCTGCCAGCTTTAGAGAAGTGAACTGCCTTATTGCAGTGTCTCTTACAGGCCTTTTATACAGAGTTGCTTCACCCTTATTTACTTGTCTTTGAAATATCACTGTGTGACAATACCAACCTTAAACAAATGAGTTATTTATGTATAATGCATTGTTTTGCATGGGGTGAACTACTGCAGGTCACTGTCAGAAAATGTAGATAAATAGAAGAATAGAGGCTGCTGATGGAGACATTTGAACATGCAATAGAAAAGATTCATGTCTGGAGGACAGTCATCTACTGATTCATGAAAGTAGTGTGCCATTAAAGGTCTGTAAATAAGAAATGTGTAAATTTGTACTTGTGTAAGTTGTTCATTTGAGCTTTTGTTATTTTAGTAAATAGTATTTTTTTGTAAATGGTTTTATGAATTTGTTTAACAAAAAAGGAAAAAGAAATGGCTTTATTTCCTTAGAGCATGATGCATCATAACTGATTTGTTCTTATTTGCAAGCAGGAAAATGATTGTAGATTCTGTTTTTCATGGAAGTGAAATTAACTGTGTGGTTTATTGCCCCATATTAGAAATATGGCTAAAGCAAAACTGCACTCTACATTCTTTCTCTGAATGTCTTTCTTTGCAAGAGGGGAAAAAAGCAGTAAGTGGGTCATGTAGGTCCCTTTACTGTGCTGTATTGATGATTGATGTGTTTGTGGTTTGATTTACCAGTTTTTTTGTTTTGTTTTTTTGTCCTGTGGACTTGTCTGATCTTTTATTTAAATTACTGTCCTCTTTCAAGAGCGTACACCATAAGCTTGTGTGTTTAATGAGCTCTGAATGGACAAAAAGAGATTTTTTGTCCCCTTTATCCAGTGATCTTCAGATTACAAAATAAATTATTTGTCTTGTAATGCTTGGTATGGACATTTTATTTTGTCTTTTCTTGGGTATGAGGTCATGTGCTTTTTGTGCTTTTCTTATAGTAAGATAATTGGTAGCCTAGTGGTTAAGGTGTTGGGCTACCAAGTGGAAGGTTGCGAGTTTGATTCCTACATCCACCAACCTGCCACTGCTGGGCCCCTGAGCAAGGCCCTTAACCCTCAATTGCTTAGTTGTATAAAAATGAGATAAAATGTAAGTTGCTCTGGATAAGGGCGTCTGCTAAATGCTGTAAATGTAAAAAAAATGTATGAATTCGTTATGTAAACAGAACATTAGTGGATCTACACTAAATTGCAGAACTTGTTTCTCTCTAGTTCCTTTTAGTGCTTCACCTTCTGTAACAAAGTCCCTGTGCAGCAGTACAGCAATACAGAAAACATGTTTTGTTAAGAGATTAGCTGTAGGTTGCTTTCTGTTATCAACCTTTGCTGTATATGAAGTGAATCAAATCCTGCAGTTTTTCATAAACACTTACATGTTGCTAATGGACGCTGAAAGACATTTATTAATTATGAAACAGTTTTTAAGTGTTTGGTGTACAAACTAAAACTTTCAAACAATTAACCTTTAAAACACATTTAACGCTTAGCATTTACGCACCAGACAAAATGTTTGCGATGGCAAAGTGGTTGAAAGAACTGGCAAAAAGGACATAAAAAGGCTTTTCTTTTCACTTTTGCATCACTATTTATGGTTGAAATGTAGTTTAAATATGCAAAAATGCAATAAATAACAATACCGAAATTAAGTGATTAATGATTTAGTCAAACATTATAAGATAGTACATTTAAATATTGTTTATTCTTCATGAGCATCTATGAAGCGGCGTAAACAACATGGCCGACACGATGGACTCTAAAGTAATTCTCAATAAAACAAGCCAGATGCACGTTAATTACAGATTGTATGGCAGCAACAAAACAGCACAGACACAAACGATGCGAAGTAAAACACGTTTAATTGGAACATATTCCTCATGGTTATGCACACATCCCCTTCCCGTCTATTCCTGATAGTCAGCATGGCTCCAGTCGCCATCTCAGTCAGTGTTTCTGGATGTCCAGTTTGTACATCCCTCAACTGAACCCATAATGTTTGCGTCTTCATGGCCGTACATATTTGTAATGTCATTTAAACAGTTAGTTCCTGTAAAAAAGGGTGCCTTTAATCTATCACACTTGGGCTCACCCCTTTTTCACAACTCTTCTGGTTGTGCAAATGTCTATTTCCCCTCTATTTTCTTCAGTTTATTCACACTTTCCTCTGTACAAAGTTGTCAGACAGTGTCACTTCATGTGCGGAGGATAACCATTGTAAGAAGACCTGCATACAAACAACAGTCAAAGAAAAAGAAATAACTACATGCATTTAAAAAAATACATACTTCGCAAAGTTCACAGTGCAACTCACCTAATACATAAGCAGCTACGAGTTTCTTATTAACACTTAAGTGGAGGTAGACAGGCACTGTGGATTCCTGCTCTCCCAGAGTAGGGAGCATAAGGGCAGCCATACACACTAGGCCCAATAAGACAGTTAGCACGCTGGGGCCCCCTGACGATGCTCGACTCTCTGTGGAACACACACACACTACAAATAATCGCAATTCATGATCTTAGCTCTCTACTGCAACCTAGTGACATAAATAGGATCCCTAGAATGCTATCCATCCATTCATCCATTTTCTAAACACCTTATCCTATACAAGGACTGAAAGAACCTGGAGCCCATCCCAGGGGACTCGGAGCACACAGCAGGGGACACATTGCCCACAACCCATCACAGGGCACAATCACACACACTCACATACCCAAGACGGTGCCAATCAGCCTATAACTCATGACTTTAGACTGGGGGAGGAAGCCGGAAGGACTAAGGACTACGCCACTGTGTCCCCGTCATCTAGAAACATTTCTACATATTGATCACTAGGAATACACATAAGCAATGTAGGTATCCCCTGTTTAATCTGTGTCCACACATGTACACTACAAGGCTCATTCTTACAAATAAACTAGCTGACGTAGTACAAGTAAAGCGCATCTAGTTATCTTTATTGGTTCAGAATCCATCAATAAATTCTTGCAGTGTTTTAAGATGTTTTATTAGGTTACATGTATTATAGGAAGATGCTGTAGTTTCTCTTTTGGATATTTCTGCTGATCACAAGTTTGCAGTCTGCTTTGATTTGAATGCCATCATTAATCATGGAATATTTTCAGACTGCTGTCATTTCATGCCTTCTGCTCATTAGTAAGACAACGTTCGCTCGGCTTACATTACATAGTATCAGATAGGCACTTAGGGGGCACGGTGGCTTAGTGGTTAGCACGTTCGCCTCACACCTCCAGGGTTGGAGGTTCGATTCCCGCCTTCGCCTTGTGTGTGTGGAGTTTGCATGTTCTCCCCGTGCCTCTGGGGTTTCCTCCGGGTACTCCGGTTTCCTCCCCCGGTCCAAAGACATGCATGGTAGGTTGATTGGCATCTCTGGAAAATTGTCCATAGTGTGTGATTGCGTGAGTGAATGAGAGTGTGTGTGTGTGCCCTGCGATAGGTTGGTACTCCGTCCAGGGTGTATCCTGCCTTGATGCCCGTTGATGCCTGAGATCCCCGTGACCCGAGATAGTTCGGATAAGCGGTAGAAAATAAGTGAGTGAGAGATAGGCACGTATTGCCAACGCAAATCGACGGGCATGGTATTGGACCAATATCATTAGACTAAATTTAATGACTTCCAAATATTAAAAGAAAAGAAAAAAATCCAGAAATATATGTTGAATGTACCAGTGTCCCGCAATATATAAACCAATAGCTTTAAGTTCATCTTAAAGCAACACATTAAATGATTATTCTCCTCTAATGGAAAACAAAGAGGATACTTTTAAATCTCCACTAAACACACTCTGTACACATGACTCACATACGCCTATTCATATATCCAACTTCATGAGACAACTACAGATTGTCACTACCTGTCTGAAATGCAGTCTGCTCAAAGAACAAGCTGTCAGTAAGCTGCTCCTTCATCCTGCGCTCGTCCTCCTGAGGCCGGCTTTGAGGCTGCTCTTGAGTTGCTGAGGGCAGCAGCGTGGCCATCACCTCCTTCCTGCCCAGAGCTTTCTTCTGGCTCTGCTCAGACACCTGCAGCCGGAACTTATCGATCACACCATAGTGGCAGGCCCGCACGTCTCGGTGCCGGATAACTCTGCGCAGTGTACGAAATGACGAGATTAAAGTGGACAGATTAAAAAAACTCATCCCTAACATTCATGGAAAAAAGAAAACACTCCCTCCTTCAATTAGTCTTTTTCATTCATCAAGATTTTGTGGTCCTCACTAACTTCTAGGAACAACCAAAATAACCTAAGATGATGATAAAATAAATACAGATTTTGAAATCCACCACAGCATCTCAGTGAAGTTGAGTTCTGTACTTTGACCATTGCAACACATTGAATTTTTTTCTTGTTTAGTCATTCAGATGTCATTTGTTGGTGTGCTTGTGATCATTGTACTGTTGCATGACCGCATATTGTTTCAGCATAAACCGCTAGACAGATGTCCCCACATTTGTCTCAGGAATATTCTGGTATAAAGTGTAGTTCTCTGTTGCCTCACTGACTCCAGGTTTCTGAGTCTCGTGTCTTATCAGCCCTCCACAACCATGCTTTACAGTTGGTATGAGGTGTTTGGTTTTTGTTAAACAATCCATTGATGACAAACATGGAGAACTTGGTCTCATCTGACCAAAAGCTAATGTTCCTGAACTTGTTTTCTTTAGATGCAATTTGGGGGCTTTTTCCTAGCCACCCTTCGATGAAAGCCAATCTTATTTGGTATTTTTCTGATTATGCTCTCATGACCATACATGTTTTATGTGCTTACAGTTACATGTAGGTCACATGATATAAGTGTAGGGTTTTCCTTTGTATCTCTGATTACTAAAACTGTATTTGCTGGCATGCCCACTCTTGGGAAGACTGACAACTGTCTGTAAATCTCTCCTTAGGTAAACAATTATTCTTACTGTACGATGCTAAATTTAAAACTGAATGGAGACGGCCTTATAACCCTTTCCAGATTGATGAGCAGCAACGCTTACTTAATGGCAGCTGTCATTTCTTCTTGGCATAATGTACACACACACCTGAGTGCACCAGAACATCATACTACAAAAACTCAGATTTTACAGAGGTAAGCATACGTCATGATGGTTACCTAATCCTGTTAATTTCATTACATATTTTCATTTGTAGTTTTGATCTTTTATTTCCACCTGAGGTTATATGTTTGCTTTTAGAAGTTGGTGAGGACCACACAATTGTTATTAAGTCCCTGACAAAAAACAAAAAAAAAAAAAAAACATGAAACAACATAGAATTGAAAGAGGGTGAACTTTCTTTTCTTTGTGAATGTATGCTCTATTCAGTCCAAAATAATCCACTGTCTAGTCTAAGGTACAAAAATCACATCACACATTGTATATTTGTCAGAACTATAATCACACCTTTTTCTAATTACATTCTCCTAATTGCATTATGGTTATTGGTCATATATGGTCATTTTAACTTGATGGCAAGAAAGATTGGTCTTTACAAGTAGGCAAATACTAAAGATGTACTTTGTAAGTACTCTTTACTTTTAAAGATTTTTCTTTAAAATATGCACTTCTTTGCCATGAAATTAAAAATGAATGCTTGGATCAACAATATATCCATTGTTAAGTTGTACACTGAAGATGCTGAGAAGCTCAAGGAGTAGCTTACATGTCTACACAGCATTGTGGTTTCACAGCACCAGTGGCATCCACTACAGCGTACTTGTTTGGTGCCGTGCACAGAACTGAGAAGGCAAAACAAACAGTTACATGAGTGTACCATTTGTAACATACTGAAGGACATGTCATGTACTTCTTCCAGGACTCATGTAGATCTTACCTTTGAACTTGAGAGCAAACTCATATGGGTTGTAGAGGGTAAGCACCTGCTTGTGTGAGGCCTGCTCATCTGCATAAAAAAACAGCTCGGTGGGGAACACAAACACTGGAAGTCTTCCTTCCACTAGGTCGGGCTGCCGGCTGTGCTGCTGCATTGGCACAGACTGAGAGAACCTAGCTCTTCGGCTTATACTCACTTTTTGGCTCAGTGTGTGCAGAAGCTCCCTTAAACATCAGCTGGCCTTGTTCACTTAGTTCCTTTGCAGAATGGTGATTAGCCTAAAAAACAAAAGAGACCATTTCTAAATTCCTAGTAACACAACAGGATTCATTGTATCAGAAGTACTGTGGCAAAAAGGGAATTGTGAAATTTCAGTTAATGATTTTTGGTGGGGGAAAAGCTCAGTGTCTGTAGAAAAGGAAGGATTTATATAGTCAAACTTATATATTATTCATAATATATTCCCATCTGCCCAAGACAATAAAGATTGTCTGATAGGTCCAATTCATTGTGTAAAATTACTGACTAAAGCTTATTTGTTGGCTCTAACCTATATGTCAACGGAAAGGTGAAGCACAGTGGCACTGTCAACTGTACCAAATGCAGTAGTGTGTACACTTTATAAACAAAACTACCTTGTAGTTTTCTATCTTGATTAGACATAGATTTTGTATATTTATAATTAATTCAAGACTCATTTTATCAAAATCAACCCAGTTATTTAGTCCGTGGCTTAACCAGTGAGTGCACAAACACACAACGTACAACATCTGTGTCATTGTTGTGCTGAGAATTGTCTTTACATTTACAGCATTTGGCAGACGCCCTTATCCAGCCCTTATATATTGTATAAAACAATATCAGATTACATGGAGGTGAACAAACAAAATGACTAACAACGTAGATTATTGAAACCCCCTGTGGTTTGGTTTTGGCTCCTGCACATATAATAAAAGCAAACCTAACAGATTTTAATAGATCCCTGAATAGTTTAAATAACGTCATAAAGTGTTAAGCAAGTTCTGCCCACGTGTGCCTGGTAGCTACACGTGGCTAGTCACGTGACCGTGTTTACAGCCATAGCTAACGCAAGATGTATTCCGCAATCGTCTCTAACGTTTACTTAAAGACCGCGACAACACATAACAACATGTGCATTAAACACTCGTAAGATTAGGATTTAAAATAATCAATTATCTTCTCAAATAGACGCTTAAAATCCTTTAGCGTAAATGACATTCAATCGACACATTAAGCTAACGTTAGCTAGAGTGAGCTAACAACATGTTATAACAACATGCTATAACGACATGTTATAACAACATGCTATAACGACATGCTATAACGACATAACATGATATGTTTACGAGATGTCACCGGTATCAAACCAAAAGTCATGGACTCGTATGTTTATCGCCAATCTGTCATGCTGTCAAAACCGTACTATCCACTTGTTTATTATTAGCAATAGCACACGACCAGCTAACGTAAACAAACACTATGACGTTAGCTAGTTTCTTCTTTTTTTTAAGTTTTAAGTTATTAACACGTTAAACTAGGATTGTGATAGTGAGTCTACTAACACGAAAGATCCTAAAACCAGTCTAAATATCGGCGTGTTAATCCAGATAAGAGCTTGTTTACAGCTACACAGAATGTTGATCAGCTGTGTAGCTGTTAGCTTGAACAAATCATTAACCTGGATAGACGCGGTTGTAAACATGTTTCATTATTATTATTATACACATCACTGTCTTAATGAGTAACAGGGAAACTTTACCTTTGCGTCGACTATTTTTGTAGAAGCGAGTTATTGTCCAAATCCCACCCTTGTTTTTCTTTTCTCTTTGTCAGCCAGTGCGCCGCAGCTCGCGCACTGAATTCTGGGATGCCGAAGGGCGTTAGTTTTGTTCTATGACGCAACAAACTCCACACAATAATCACAATAATTGTGGACATGCTGTACTCTGTCTTTTTTACGCTTCATCGCTTGTTACACTTAGCAAGGTTATAAATTAACAGTTTGATAGAGTAGACGTGAGAAATCGTATAGAAAAAAAACACTTCATGCAATAGTGTATTGCTTCCTCCTTCAAGGGCAGTTCACCTCTATTGTGCTATAAACCACTGTATGACACAAACAGTTAAATTCACAAGAAATTCGAGACAAGACAAGTAATCTCGAAACTCATTTGATTGCACGTTATTGTTTGGACATGTTTAACAATGCTGACCTCAACTATGGTTCATTTGTCTTGTAAAGTGCTGGATTGTAGTAAAGTTAGGGTATTGTTTACTATCTGGCTGCAGTGCATTTGGATTTCAATCCCACCTCTGAAGCAAAGACAGTGTAGGTCTGTTTAAAATGGCTTATGGCTCATCATCATACGCGAGGACGATTTGATAGTTTCTCCGATATTATAAGTCGAAAATTACACAAATGATGGAATCTTAAACATATACAGGGTTGTAAAAATGTGGGATGTGGTGGCATAGTGATTAAGGTGTTGGACTACTGATCAGGAGGTCATGAGTTTGAGTCCCAAGTCCACCAAGCTTTCACTGCTGGGCCCCCGAGCAAGGCCCTTGTTGCTCAGTTGTATAAATTGAAATAAAATGCAAGTCACTCTGGTTAAGAGTGTATGTAATTAAAATCACAGGTTGAGAGAAGAATGAGAAGACATCAAAAATAGAAATGGAGCTATTATCATAAAAAAGCAAACTAAATAATGCATAAATCCCTTAAAAAGGAAAGAAAGTGTGGATTAAGTGAAGAGTGTAACTGCAAATGTTCAGATAGTCTGTAAAAAGACTGTTTTGACCAAATATGTTTAAATAATCAATATGAATAGGAAATAATTTAAAGTCGCACATCATATTATTTATTTCACACGTGGGGCAGAAGATAATGGGAGTATGTTCGGGTTAAATGTCCAGTTAGAAAAGTTCAACAAGGAAAACTAAACGTGTGATCTTGGCTGTATCAGCTGTGGGTGGGGTTTTGTTAACTGTAATAAGGAGAAGCTGTAAAAAATGTGACGTGGATCAGAGCTTCACGTGTGAAGTGTAGCAAGCAGCAGAAGGAATCACGTACACGAGGCGTTAATAATATCCTTTGTACCTTTGACCATAATGCAAGCTTTTAACTGGAATTCTGAAACAGATCTCTGGTGATCAAGTTTAAATCCTCGCAGACACGTGAATAGACACGTATGTCGCTGGGATTATATGATTATAGCTCGTTATCGTTTTATATGTTGTTAAATATGGGCAGGATCCCATCCCATCCCCCACTTTCTGCAGTGTTCCTATTGCAAAGGGCATGTACATGCACGAGTCCATAGTATTTGTGAAGCAGAATTTACAAGAAGCTCTCAGGATGTTTTTTTTGGGCTCTCACGGTGCAGCTTGTCACGTAAACATGGCGCTTTTCTATGGAGACAAACAAGAGTAGTGAAAGGTTGAAGCGTAGGCTCAATTATTATAAAAATCACATTGATAAGCACCGTGCAATTCCCCACCCCCATGAACAAAGCCAGACAAGTGCTATTAAAGGGCGACGTTTTCGTCGGTATCATCTGAAAACTGCCTGAAAGCGCTTTTACTCACGAATATTACAAAATATTACAAATACGCATCTGTTACAGTGCGTCCAATGGCGTATCATAGTCGGGTTTAGAACTGAAGTGAAGAGCCCGACGTGCCTAACACCGATCCACCCCCCCCCCCCCCGCGCGCGCCCGCTCATACACACACACTCACACACGCTCTCCTACACACACACAAGCTCATACGTACAGTACACTCTCATACACACTCTCATATACACACACCAAGAAGGAAGAAAAACGTGTGAGGCGGGTGAGAATCACTCAAAGACCTCATTGAATATTCATGATTAAGGGCGTGGCCAATGTGTCTTGTCTCAGCCAATAGGGTGTGAGCGGCGGAGCGAGGGCGTCGCCATTCTGTTCGGAAGAGAAGTTGTGTGAGCGCGAGCGCCAGCACTGCTCAGAAAAGACAGATAGAGAGTCAGGCGGCAGCAAAGGGTGGCAGTGCGACCCTCTTTCTGAGGGGGGGTCTGATTATAACAAAATATAACACACCATATATGCATGCCCAGGCCGGTCATATGCCGATCATAGGGATTTTAGTAAACATCTAGCTGTATACACTTCAACATGCCTATTTTACTCTTCCTGATAGACACGTCCGCCTCTATGAATCAGCGCACATATTTGGGTACGACGTATCTGGACATTGCTAAAGGCGCGGTTGAGATCTTTATGAAGGTAAAGAATAATTTTACCCCGACTTTTACCGCTTACTGTTGTACCTTGTGCCACTTAAAGGATCCCTGTGACAGGATCGAGTCGGAATTAATGTGTATTGTGTCGTTTTCTTTAACAGCTGCGTGCCCGAGACCCGGCTAGTAGAGGCGACAGGTACATGCTAGTTACGTTTGACGATCCGCCATACGGAGTAAAGGTAAATAAATGCTGATAAATTGTTTGTATGTGGTTCAATCGTAGATTTTTTTTCTGACAGTGAGACTCTACTGTCCCTTTGGTTCGTAGCATCGGGTCAGACGGCTTCCCGGTGACGAAAACGGCTATTTTTTGTTAAAATACCCGCAGACACGGAGCAGCGCAGCCTCTGAACATGGCGGACATTTTGCTTTTGTGTTGGGAAGCTCTCGGGCGCTTAGATGGAGGCGGAGAGATTTATTATCTACTGTGACGTATCGCGTGACGCGATGGTGGGCTAAGTCTTTTCGGATTGGACAAGCGATCTGCCACTCTCCGTCGAGCCCGCCTCTCTCAGCACTCTGTGGCTGACCTCTGCGTTTTCTTATTGGCCAATAAAGACTAAACAAATCAAAACTGATTTGATTTGTGAAAAGCCATCAATAAGAAAATGAAAGGGTATATTCACTTAGGATATATATATATATATTTCTTATTAGTTAATTTTTCATAGATTACAATGTTGATATCAGTCGAGTACATATTTATTACATGCATCAGTTTTCTGCCTTCTTCATTTGAGTACATGAATCACCTCCCATTTTAAGATTGCTTCCCAATGTCAAATCCCATGAAACCACATATAACAAATTCTATTATTCTAAAGTTACATGATTTGCATTGTTTAAACAAACATCCTGACCGAGACAGAAAGTTCACGTCACTATGTGCCCTGCACAAGGGTTGTTTTCCTCCAGTTCTCACCCTCTCAGTTTTCACAAAGCCCACTGAACTATAGAACAGACTATGGCAAGTGAAATATCTTGCTTTAATAAACTTAGCGTTGCTTTGACGAACAGAAAGAAACCATGGAGCGGTAATAACATGTCAAGGGCAAACACAAGTGATCATACACATTGACCGTTCCATAGTGACATATAAGCACAATTTATTTTTATCCGCACCCTCTTAAGCAGCTCAGAAGCATAACTGTGGTCCAACTGTCTAATGTAAATACATAAAATACATTCACTTTCCCAGGTTACTAAAGGTGCATATGTACACCTGAGTCATAAACATTTACCCTAAAAGGCATTATTTGGCAACCTTTTTCATAAGAGTATAAGCAAGACAAATTTGTGTTTGTCTGTTTTCTTTTTACTTCATTTAAATCACGTATTGAGCTTAAACTGTATTGTATTGAATTGATATTGTAAATTAAATACATACCATTTCTATTAGTTTCGCTGTAGTTACTAAATAATTCATATTAGTAACTCGGTAATATGCTTTAGCACAGATAATGAACAATAAAGAGAGGGTTTAAGTGGTTAGGAAGGACATGATCAATATTACCGAGGAATATCTTTCACACCCTTAAAGGTAGCAGGAGATCCTTACGTTCTCAGCAGAGAATCAGTGTATTGTTTGTCACAGCATATTTTTTTGCAGCACAGTTTGCGCCATACTGTGTTGAAGTGTTTTTATTTGTACAGCAGAAGTAAACATTTTCCTTTTGCCCTGAGATCTGTGGATATGACTCGCTTTTGCATGTGCAATTGTGTCCTTCATTAGCTGGTTGACATTGACAATGAGAGTGGCTTCATTCCCAGGCAGTTCATTAGTGTTTTCTCTCTGGCAAGTTGCCAGGCTTTCTCTTGGGGGCTTTTCTAAACCTACACTCCTTTCCAGGCTTATCCTAGAAAGTCTGAAACTACTTTTTCAGTGCCTCGCGATCTCATGAAATACGGTACTTTCATAGTTAGAATAGGCCTCTTAGCAGACTCATTTCCATACATATTACATACACACCCTGTATTGCTTGTCGTGAGTTGGATGACAGAAATTTATTATTTTTTACTCTTTGTTGTTTGTAGTTCTCCAAGGCATCTGCTTCAGAATGTTATTAAGCATTATAAGACCAACAGCTTACTAAGCTCTGCATGTGTGTGTGTTTGTGTGTGTGTTTGTGTGTGCTTGCTATTCATGGCCAGCTTGTCCCGCCCACCTGTTTAAAACACTCTTCTCAACCAAGCTTTACCATCTCTGAATTAGTCACCATGCTAACCCAGTTCTCAACAACAATACACTGTGTAAGAGCCAACAGAGCAAGATAGAATCTGGCTGCAGTGTCTGAGAGAGTGGCTTTTTAATTTCCTGTCAATTATTCATGAGATTTTCAGCAGCTAGTCAGTGAAGAGTTGCAGTGAGCTTCCGGCTCTGACAAAGCGCTCTTTTCTGGGCAGTGTGCTTCACTCTCCTCATTCTTGGACAAGCAGATCATTATTCTTAGTCCTGCCCATTTTTTGAGGTTGTTTTCTAATGCATTTGTAAGTCCTTCTTCAGATGTATGTTGGTGATCATGTTGAGATGGACAAATGATTGCATGTGGAATCAGTTTCCATTATTGGTTTCTTTTTAAAGCTAAACTATGTAGATGTGCAGACCTGATCTTACCCTGAATTAGTGGAAAATATATATATATATATTCCACTAATTCAGGGTATATCACAATTCAGTTTTTGTATATATATATATATGTGTGTGTGTATATGTACGTATATGTATATATATACGTACATATATGTATATATATATATATATATATATATATATATATATATATATATATATATATATATATATATATATATATATATATATATAATTTTATTGTTGCATGCTTGAAATAAGCCAAACATAGTTGCTATCACTTAAACGCTTCACTTTTTCCTCATTCTGTGGAAAAGAACACCTCATTGTGGTTTTGGTAGAACACCTCATTCTGTTTCTTTAGCACTTTCAGTTTAAGCACAAAGAGGGGCTGGGAAAAAAGCCTGTAATATTTTAGTGTGAGGTGGTTTAACCAGCCTTCATTACATCACAGTGACGGCTTTAGCCTATATATCATCATCATCATCATCATCATCTCTACATACATGACAACTGCTTGCAGGTCATCAGGAGGCTGAAATCTGCTTATGTGTTGACAAAAAAAAAAACCAACTTGATCTTGGAACAAAGCAGACCCACAGGGAGAGTTTTTCTCAGTAGCACTTTATCTCAGTAGTACAATAATAATCTGGAGTCTTAACACACACTACATTCCCATCTAACAGAGAACATCCAGTAGCACACAGTATTAGAACATTCAGTATGTATTCAACAAGACAGTTAGGTTTTTCCTTTACACTTACAGTATAGTGGTTTGCTACAGTGAAACACTCCTTACATGTTACTAGGAAGATAGAAATATATGTTATGGGCATGTTACTATTAATGATCCTATAACAAAAGATTTGCAACATTATAGGAGTCTTTTTAAAAAGGTTATAAAATGTATGAAATACCCAGAAAACCTGACTGATTGAATGTCATTTAATCCAAAACATCTTAGAACCACAATGCTATAAAATATTTAGTTAGCCTAAAGTGTTAACTGGGTTGTTTCCATGATCACTTTAATTACACCCTCTGTTTCAGTTAGTAGGTGACACTAATTAGTAGGTGAAATTTCTAGTTTATCATAAGATAAAGGCTAAACATAAGTCTTTGCTAAGGCTCGCTACATTTGGAGGCAATGTCACATGAAGTTTTCTTGGCAACAAGTGAATTTCTGAGTATTTGATAAGAATTTAAAACACTGAAACCAAAACATTTACGGATCCAGATCGACACATGCTATTCTATAGTATTTTTACATTATAAAGTGTGATGAAAGTATGGACAAATTTATGATAGGAAAATATAATATTGCATGCCATGCGAATCAACCCCAGGCTGTCACAAGTCTCGTTCTGCCAAGATGATTCCTGCTGTTCTCTCACAGGCGCTGTATTTATACGGGTGCTGGTTTTCTCGTAACTGCGGCTTAACAGGGAACCAGTCCTTATCTGTCGGTTTATGCTGTGCAGCTCATTTGTATTAGCCACCTGTCCTGCGTTTGGATAAGACATACAGAGTCATGTTTGGGTTGTATATTAATGGCACCGTGCCTCTGCTCTATTCCGTTTGTGCTTCTCTCTTAAAGACAACTATCTCTATCAGGATTATTATGTGAACTAACTGTAGGTGATTTTTTCCCCTTTAATGATTTCAGTGGAATATGTACTCATTGTTTTTACTGTTTGCAATTTGTGTCAATGGACCTGGCAAGAAAAGGACTCTGATTGCAGTCACACCTGTTGATGAATTGTTAAAGTAGATGGAAAGAAAAATAAAATTGGCAGTAAGAGCAGCAACTGAATTATTGAGTGCCACCGAAGACACCTACACTTTAGTATGTGTTGGTTTTCTAAACATCCACAAGCCCTGAAATGACCTCAAACCCAGAAACATCCTGTATGTGTTGGTTTGATTGTTGTTGGAATCATCCTCATATACTGTATAGCAGTGTGTTGAAACTGAGGTAAAATTGCTGCAGGAACGGAAAGGTCACTGTTGTGGGGATTCAACATAGATGCACATTTTTATCTAATGCACTGATTTCATCTGAATGAATTATTTAAGTTTGTACTAAATTATTACACTGGGCCATTAAGCACATTTGTTTCCTGAGAATTGACTTTGTGTTGTCACATGCACAGTTCAACCTACACTGTGTTATTTTGAAGACAGAAACATTTGCACACAGCAATGCTAAAAGAATTTTTTCAAGAGATGAAAGGAAATAAGATCATTGGCTGTATATCTGGACTATATCACTGAACTTTAGGCTGCCTACACACACACACACACACAGCATCTGTCTTAATATCATTGTAATGACCTTCCACTGACATTAATGTTATTACAGCTACATAATGTTAAACGACACATACACGTCACCCTAACCTTAACCTTAGCAAGCAAAAGGAAATGTTTGGCTCTCTTAGTATTTATTTTTTTTGGCCTGCATAAGAACAAAATTGTTTGATATTTTTATGCTTTTTGGGACAGTAGGTCCCTATCAAAATATAAAATTCATTTTCACACAGACAGCTCATCCTGTCTCTCAAAGGACCCTGTTCATTTTCTGTCTGTCACTTCCTCATTCCCATTTGTGCTCACTAAGCCTGCAGGTCATCTGTAGATTAAGCATAATGCTGTAACAGTAAGGCACTTGACCTCGCTGCAGGAAACAGCAAGACAATCCACAGACAGCCGGATTCATTAGCCTGTGCAGTCCTGTGTAGGCTTTGATCGCGTTTTGTAGTACATGTCATCTGATACTGTGTGTGAGGCTGCATGTGTTTGTCTTCACAGCACTGCAGTGTGACCTAATGCTTTCTATCTCTCTCTGTTGGTCTTCCAGTGCTTTGAGTCTTGTAGGAAACCTTTTTCTCTCTGTGTGTGTGTGTGTGTGCGCGTGCGTGTGTGTGTCTGTGTGCACCATAGGCGGGATGGAAAGAGAACCATGCCACCTTTATGAGTGAACTAAAGAATCTGCAGGCATATGGACTGACCACTCTTGGTAATGCTCTGAGAACTGCCTTTGACCTGCTCAATCTCAACAGACTGGTGTCTGGCATCGACAACTATGGCCAGGTATTAATGACACTCTAATTTATCTTCTGAAGTGGAAAATAAGCAGTGGAGCCAAAATGAAGCCTGCATAGAGCTTCCTAAATCTCAGAAAGCATTAAACGTAAGACGTAGAGGCCATGATTTCATACAAGGGCTGTATGATAAAAATGATAATATGAATTATTATTATTTATCCAGTTATTCAGAAGTACAATCATTTCTATAATACAATTCTATACTATGCTAAGTTTTTAAAGCTCATAGACTGCTTATTAAACAAGTGTTTATGTTTTTTTAGTATTAAATATTCAAATTCAAATTTGACTCAAAATAAATACAGCATCAACAGTATTCAACCAAGTTAATAGATATAGATAGTCTCCGAAGGTTCTTTGAATCATTTTCCAAAGGGGTACTAATTGAAAGCAAAGGACAATACAAGATCTCAAGTAATGTTATCCTGTCTAGCTTTATCTAAGCTCACCACTGTCACTCACAATAAATTTGGAAAAAAAAAAATATGATCATGATTAAAATAGAATTAATTGTACAACCCATTTTTGTAGCTTAAATTGTGCACTTACATACATATTGAGTAGTAAATCATTTGGCATTTAGCGAGTGATTTCATTGTGTGTCTGAGTGAGTGTATAGGAATGCCTAAGCATTCAGAACAGTACATTACAGTATGTAGAAAATGAAATCACAACACTATGTCTATCCTCTGTGTAGTCCTGCTGTAGTCATCTTCCATCCGTTCAACGCTGTTCAAATCTAACGCAATCAGTCAGACTGCATTAAATATATGAACTGAAAAGTCAATAATATTGTAGCTTCAGGGCTGCTGCATTTTGTAAACGCTTCCCACTAAGAAATGATCTTATTTTTATAAAAAAAAAAAAAAACCTAGGTTAGTCGGTTAATTTTTGTTGTAGTGTACATAGACTGTAGACTAGACTTTTTGAGTGTACTTAATGTTTAAATTAAAATTCTTCTGGTACTTCTGTTTTTTTTAATACCTTTAAATTCATTAATTAATTATTTTTTTAAGCAAACTTCCCAATTACCCATGGGAGCAATCAGGCACAGTCAAGTGCTGTAAGAGTGTGTTCTTCATTTTCAGGGTCGGAATCCCTTTTTCCTGGAGCCGTCAGTCATCATTACCATAACAGATGGGAACAAGCTGACACACAGCTCTGGAGTGCCAGATGAAGTGAGAACCAGTGACCCACCATTTGTATTCTTTGTATTTTGCATTTGAGTTGTATGATTATGGAGGTTTTTGCTCATGTAGGCCATTTATATCTAGTAGTACATCAAGGGGACTGGACTGTGGTATAGCCTTACAGAATTTCTTTTTTCTTTTTTTAGCATATCTCATCAAATCTTATGTGCCCTTGTTCCCATGTCTCCTCAGCTTCACCTGCCTCTGAACTCCCCGCTACCTGGGAGTGAGCTAACCAAGGAGCCGTTCCGCTGGGACCAGCGTCTTTTTGCCCTGGTGCTGCGCATGCCCGGTGCAGCTGTCCCTGACACCGAGCAGCTTGGCAGTGTGCCCAGTGATGAATCAGCCATCACCCAGATGTGCGAGGTTACTGGAGGTACTAGTACAACTTGTTTAAAACCACTTTAAGGCACTTTTCTTTCTATCACTCAATTTCAAAGTAGTAGAGGAGGGTTATGTCCCCTGCAACACCCTCAATGTCCTTCACACAGAACTTGAAGAGCGTATAACATATGTCCCATGATTGGTCTGAATTTCCTATAGATGCTTAACTTTGGCAGTATGTTACACCCTTTTGATGCTTCGTTAGCATGTTTCATTTTCTTTTATCATTGTTCAAACTTAAATGGTTTTATTTCTTAATTGACAAAGT
The DNA here is from genome assembly GCF_030014155.1 of Tachysurus vachellii. Classification (NCBI taxonomy): domain Eukaryota; kingdom Metazoa; phylum Chordata; class Actinopteri; order Siluriformes; family Bagridae; genus Tachysurus; species Tachysurus vachellii. The sequence continues at coordinate 12,491,937 of NC_083472.1, forward strand.
TACAGATGGAGTTTGCAGATGGATGGAATAGATTTAAAACCGTAAACCTGGTTTATTCTATCTTAAATGTACAAGCAGCTTTATTCAGGTTTCTCTTGGTTTAAAAAAAGAATGTCCAGACCGTAATGGCTTCTGGGTATATAATATGCGGTTAAACTTGACTTGACAAGTTGACTTATGTCGTTTAACAAACCTGTGCCATTAAAATAATGGAACAACTCAAAATTTCCACAGGGGAAAATGCCAAGGGCAAGTACATGCACATCAACCAGTACATGTTAAACAGTAGTGCATATTTGTATTTATATCTCCTGAAGTTCAGCTCATTCTGTACTCAATCATTTTTGATGGACAAATACAAGCCACCTAGTAGGATGTAACTGTAATTAAGTGATCTGTTAATTTAGCAGGTTTACTGTATATGTACACAGCAAGTGATCTTAAATACTAAACATATCTGGATATTTCTTTCTATTGGCCACCTGAGGCACTAATTACAGTGGATATATATATATATATATATATATATATATATATATATATATATATATATATATATATATATATATGTGTGTGTGTGTGTGTATATATGTATATATATGTGTGTGTGTGTGTGTGTGTATATATATATATATATATATATATATATATATATATATATATAGTTCACACGCCCTTCAAAGCCAAGATAAATCTGGTCAGGTTTATCATTTCCCCACACATTTAATGTCATATAGCAACCAACCAACAAGTGTGCACACTCTTTTATAATGGAGAATGTGACTGTGCTCAAAATTGTAACCAATTATGCACAAAATCATATTTAATATATCATCGATTTAGCCATTCTGATTAACCCCAAATAAGGATCAGCTGTTTCTGTAGGATGCCATGGATCCCAAGGAGCTTGCTCAGTATGTAAAGGATATCCGGTGAAAGGTATTGCTCATGAGAGGGATACAAAATAATTTTCAAAGCATTTGATGTATCATGGGACATCGAAGGTCATCATCAATGAGTGGAGAAAATATACAAATATAATGCTGGTCACGCACGGCATGTAGTTAATGTCTTGCATTCTTCATATGTCTGGATTATGGAGTAGGGTGGCTAGGTGGTATATCCTTCTTTTGAAAAAAAAAAAACAAAAAACATCCAGGCATGGCTAAATCACAAACTTTAAACCATGTGGCAAAATTTGTGGTCTGATGAACATTTTTGGCATAACACTAAAATACATTTTTGTTCAGATTGTTTCCCAAAGAACACCATGCTCATGTTGACACATGGTGCTGGCAGCATCATTCTACTAGGCAGCTTCTGTTTACCAGTGATTGGGAGTGTATTGAAGATAGAAAGAATTGTGGATTGCTCCAAATACCTATTCTATCTATCTATTTTGGTTCAAAACCTGCAGGTCTATGTTAGACAGGTGACGATGAAGAACAAATTCACTTTCTGCACGATTACGATCTACAGCACAAATCCGAGTCAATAAACGAATGGCTTAAGAAGAAGGAGGACAATGTTTTGGAATGGCTCAGTCAGAGTCCAGATCTAAATCCTATTGAAAATCTGTGGAATGACCTCAAAAGAGCTGTGCACAGGCGACCCAATGGCAGTTTGATAGATATGTAGCATTTTTTGCAAGGAAGAATGGAATAAATTTGCCAACTCAAGATGTAGTAAGTTGTTAGACTCTTTGCCAAAAACACTGAGTGCTGTATTACAAAGCAAGTGATGATTTAACAATGTCTTAGTTAAGAAGGTGTGCACACACATACACCCAGGTTATTATTATAAGATTTTTTTATCTTCTTTTCCTAACGTTTCTTTTTTTTTTTTAAGTTGAATTAACGTTAGTAAGGTTACATTTAAGCTGACATTATTTATCTGGTTTCATTTATATTTTTATAAATACATTTAAATACATTACATCCAAAATGTTTAACAGGGGTGTGCAGACTTTTTTATCCACTGTAGCTTGTAAAAGCTATTATAGTGTTATCATGCCCTGTGTAGTCATTTAAATAGTGAACCGTTTTCGGATTAAGCTTGTTACACTTAAGATCAGGAAGAGCAAGAGGCAGGTTAACTCGAGACTATGCGCTGATGTTGGGCCATTATGACCCGTCTGCTGTCTGTCATTATTCTAATTGGATATGGCATGAAGTGAATTATACTGATAGTACAGAAGTAAATTTGTACTTGACCTAACTGAAAACGGAAATGTTTTTTTCCAAGTCATTACATTTACAGCATTTAGTAAATACCATTCATCTGGAGCATCTTACAGAAGAGCTTTATTGACATCTTTGTGGGGAAAAACATCCTATAGTTTACAGTGCTCAACACTCTGTACATAGAACACTGCCAAGATTTTTATAGTCTGCTGAATATAAACTATATATTTTCTGTTCTGTTTTCAAGGTCGGTCATATTGCGTTAGGACACAGAGGATGTTGAACCAGTGTCTGGAGTCTCTGGTGCAGAAGGTTCTGAGTGGAGTTGTTATTAATTTTGAGAAGACGGGCCCAGATCCACCTCCTATAGGCGAAGGTATATATGCAGGGTTTGATACAGCACAATGTCCTTACTGTATGATAAAGTGGATTTGTTTCCCAGCGTAATTTATTCATGCTACCTGTTTGATATACGGGAGAGAAAGAGAAATTGTGTCTGAAATCCAGTGTTATGATGAAATTCTCCTCATAGCATTATTTAAGTGTATTTAATATGATGTTGAATGTATATGAAGCATTGGTAGTTCTTGATTAATATGATCACGTTTATTCCGGTTTTTAATTTTTTTTTGGCATGCAGATGGTCTGGTGGATCCAGTACGACCTTTGTCATCTTTTAGCTCCCAACCTTGGCACAGCTGCCACAAGCTCATATATGTTCGGCCGAACCCTAAAACCGGCGTCCCCGTGGGCCACTGGCCAATTCCTGAGTCCTTCTGGCCAGACCAGAACTCTCCCACCCTGGTGAGTTGTAATATAAGAGACAACCATAACTTCATACCACATATTTTATCTGCCCACACATTATTCACTCCAGCTGACACTTTTGATTTTGGACTTTATTTAGCAGAATGTCCAGATGTTCTTCCAGATTTTGCTGTTTTTTGACAGGCAAACACCATGACAGCAACAATCAATTAACTTCTAATCCAGTTAGTACACAAGAACTGTGTATTTCCTAGAAAAATCTCTCTTGGTTCAGAAACCGACTTCTCTCTCTAGTCGGCAAGAGGTCTGTTGTCGGATAGAGAAAGACGTTAACCGTGTCCTCATTTTAAATTGAAAGCATCATGTTGTTTGAGCAAAACTAAATATGTGCTCGTTGTAGTTCAAAACATAGTGGATCAATTTTCAAAAGATAGAAACAGGACTGAATGGTAAAATCAAACAAGCCTAGTCTCTGTAAACCCAGAAGGCTGGCTCATATTATAGAGCCTATCTTAGATCTGCAGCATTACATGTAAGGATATAGAACGCTAAAAATAACTAAAGCCAAATCAGTAGTATTGGGCATAATGTTACAAAAGACAGAAAGCTGAACCGAGGTCAGTATTAATGGGCCTAATGTTATAGAACACTGACTAGGAGAGAGCATTAGAGTAGTTTCACTAGCCCGAATGATTAGGCTGAAGGTGAAACATGCCTCTTATCAGAATCAGAATCAGAATCAGAATCAGGTTTATTGGCCAAGTGTGTTGACACACACAAGGAATTTGGTTCCAGCTGTTTGTGACTATCAAAAATACAGACATAAATAACACTATATTATACAAACTATACAAGACAATGCACACGATGAGATACAATATAGACAGAATGATTATTAAATATGAATAGAGAAAATGATTGTGCTATGTTTGGTGTCCTGTCTTTCCTTGCTGTGTGGGTGCTCAGAGTGTGACTGCCGTCTGATTGAGGCAGGCAGCAGTACTCGACTTCACCCTTTTACGCAGCCACAGTAGGCCTTTACAGCTTATTTCCACCTCTCACCACTTTTTGTTACCTTATTATAGAGTATTGTGGGCATTTTTGTCCATGGATAACAAAACTGGACTTTCAATACACATTGTATTTCATTAAAGCAGTGGAAAAATTCTGCTCTGACTCAAGTTTTCTAGTTCAGATGTCTTCGTAGCAGTACTGTCTTTTTTAGGAGTACTTGTAAAGCAGTGCAGCTTAGTTTAGTGCAGAGTTGCCATTACGTGATCGAGCTGCTCCTACTGTGGCGCATGGGTTGATGCCATCAAGTGCTGTAATGTCAAAAATTGGGCTGTCCTCCAACACCGAACATATACTTTAACCCTCTGTATTTTTATTCACTCTCTTAGCCTCCTCGATCTGCTCATCCAGTTGTGCGTTTCTCTTGCGTCGACTGTGAGCCTATGGTGATTGACAAGCTGCCGTTCGATAAGTACGAGTTGGAGCCATCACCTCTTACCCAGTACATTCTGGAAAGAAAGTCCCCTCACATGTGCTGGCAGGTGGGACTTACCTTCCTGATTCTTATTTTTATTAAATAATGCATTTCTTATTGACCCAGTGAGGTTACTCTCAAATATATAATCTCTAATAGAAAAATTCATCCAAGAATATAAAATCACTAATTTTACATAAATAAAATGGGCAATTGTGGTCTAAACAAATAGGGTTCAACTAACTAAGTCAAGTAATTTTTCTTATACCTCAGCGTACTCATTTGTTTCTTAGACAACTACGATGGTCGAATTTGTAATTGCATTGACGTTTCAAATTTGGGCACTTTGACAAAATAATGTTGATATCATCTGAAATTGCTCAATCATCTGTGCTCCATTGTTAATCACAATAAGATGCAGATTAATAAGCTCGTATTTGTACCAGAGCAAAGAAGCACAACCAGCTGGGTATATCCTGAAGTGCAGTATGTATGAAAACTGGCATTAGAATTGATTTTAGACACTGAAATGCTATTAGTTAGACCCATAATGAAAATTCCTAAGTGGAAGGCTTAACAGTAAGTAAGTATTCTTTACACTTTCTTTCCATGTAGTATGTAGGTTGTCAAGGGACAACCGATTCTTTCACTGAAAATAAAGAGGTAGAGTTATATTTAATATGCACTTTAGACACCATTTTTAGCTTGCCTCTGTGGAGCACTCCACATGATGAGGCATTGATGAAGTCACTTTGTCTCCGAGGACTGTGTGAGAGCTGAGAGAGCAGCGCTAAAGAGAGACTGAGCTCTGCTAACGCTTCTCCCCTGCCACCCAGGTGTTTGTGAGCTGCAGTGGTAAGCACAGTGATGTAGTGCATCCCTTCGGCTACCTGAAAGCCAGCACCACTCTCACCTGCGTGAATCTTTTCGTCATGCCTTACAACTACCCAGTACTGTTACCACTCCTCGGTAAGTGTGTTTTATTTATATCTAGAAAGAATTTTCCTTAATGCCTTAACCTCCCAGCATTCATCAGTATGCCTAGACTTACATTCTTGCCCTCTCACAAATATACTGTATATTGTCCTTTCTGAAAGTATTGAAAAGTCAGAGCGGAATAGTTTTCCGCTATACACTGATGACATTTGTGTTTGAGGTCAAAAGATGATGAGACGATGGAATCCGAATTTCAGCTTTCATTTCCTGATATGTATATCAAGAAGTATTAAACAACTATGAAAACTTGTGGCAGACCACCCAATGTTTACGTGAACAAATTCTTCCACAGTATTGGAACAAATAGTCTTTAAGTAAATAAAACCAAATGATTTGGTTATATATTTTGTGCTTACAAAAACTGCTGCTACTGTTTAACTATACAGTAGTTCAGTTCAACTTTATTTCATTTCCTGAAGGCAATTTTGTTGCAGCATACAAGCATATCACAAAAAAACAAACAAACAGAACATAAAGAAACAACACATTCACAAAAGAATTAAAAAACCTTACCTCATATTTAATACGAATTTTATATAAACATCGAAATAGTACATTCTTTTTTTGTGATGTTTTACTTACTTTTACTTCAGCTTTATTTAGTTTGTTTTGAGGGGTGTTTCTCCATTCATTCTCTTCAGGAGGTAAAATGCTGCTCAAGTAATTTGTTGGGTTGGCAGTGCGTTTTGGATCATTGTTTTGCTGTATGCTGAAGTTCATCATGATTCATTTACATTTCTCTGTAAAATAGCAGATTGTTTCTTTATTTTTGTGAATTTATTCTGCTGCTTCCATGATGAGTCATTTCATACATTAAGATTAGTGATCCTGTTTCAGAAGCAGCCATGCAAGCACAAGACATGACACTACCTCCATTGTGCTCTGGTGATCTTGTATGTTTTGGATCATGAACAGAGCCTTTCTTTCTCCTTTCCATCATTTTGATAGAGGTTACACCCTGGACGGAGTGCCAACCCATCGCAGGGCACACACACACATTCACTCACGCAATCACACACTAGGGACAATTTTTCAGAGATGCCAATCAACCTACCATGCATGTCTTTGGACCGGGGGAGGAAACCGGAGTACCCGGAGGAAACCCCCGAGGCACGGGGAGAACATGCAAACTCCACACACACTCATACAGTGAAAATTCTGTATTGGTATCTTCAAACTGTGATGTATGATAGAATAAGACATAATAAATTTCTTCTAACTTTCTTGACTTAACAGATGACTTGTTTAAAGTGCACAAACTCAAGCCAAACCTCAAGTGGAGACAGGCCTTCGAGGTGTACTTGAAATCTATGCCTCCTTACTTTCTACCGGTAAGAACTGCAATGCCACTCAGAGATGTTTATGTGTTGGATTTGTAATTAAATCTGTATTTTTTATTTTATTTTATTTTTTTCAAGCAGGAAATTTCGTAACTATAAAGAGAGGTTTTTAATTTGTTTGGATGATTTTTTTTTTTTTTTTATAATATAATGCTTTATTATATTTATTCTTATTTATTAATCTACAAGATCTGTGATTTTTCAGCGAAAGAGTTTATCTGTAAAATGCTTTCGTTACATTTGCATTGATATTTATAGCATTTTGTCAGACTCACTTATCCGGAGCATGCGTTCAAGTCTCCATCAATGAATAGATCGATATCGGTTCACTAAGACTAAGAATACATTCATCTAAAACTCTTTTGGGAAGTAATCAGTTAAGAAGACACTCAGGCAAAGAGGTATGGTTTTTTTAGTTAAAATAATGCTTAGTTTTTTTTTCGTTTTTTTTTCTTTCAGAAACATCTGCTAGGCATCGGTATCAGCTGTTTCAATATCGCTATCATTATTGCAAAAGAAAAAGATTTCGTGTCATCTCTATATAAAATATCTTTCGAGTTTGGGAATGGTTTATGCTGAATTTAGTAGATCTTCTATTATTATTGGCTGGAAATTTCTTTATAATCTAGACACCAGTGACAACCCATGTGAATTCTTTCATAAAAATCTAAAATAATTAAAAAATGAGACTAAACAACGACAGAAAGGTTTATATTAGACCAAATACCCTAATAACAGACTAGTCTTGCAGCTGTTAAGACATTTGTCTCTGTGTCTCTGTAATCCGTCACCAGTTAACACTGTTCGTTCGTGTGTGCTTTAAACCTGTGTTGTCAAATCTATAATGAGGTTGAGATCCTGTGCTTTGATGAGAATGACCTCATTTTGTCTGCCTCTGTCTCCTCTTTACTCATCTCTCTCTATGTCTGTCTATAGCCATTGAAGAAGGCACTTAGGATGATGGGAGCACCGAATCTCATCTCTGACAACATGGACTGTGGCCTCAGCTACAGCATCATTTCCTACCTAAAAAAACTCAGCCAGCAGGTAAATCATTCCCTATAATTTGCCTTTGAAATCAGCTGTGAGACTGAATTAATGTTGAATAAATTTGAATGTCATTATACTTTGTACATAAGCAGGTCTTTTCTCAGACACCCTCTGTTAGTGTACACACATATATACACTATATGGCCAGAATACTATTTGTGGACACCTGAATATCACAGTCATATGTGGGTTATTGAACATCTCTGGGAAGGCTTTCCAGTAGATTTTAGAATGTGACTGTGGGGATTTGCCTGTTCTGCCACAAGAGCATTATTGAGGTCAGGTGAGAAGGCTTGAGGCGCAACGAGCATTTCATTTCATCTAAAAGATGTTCAGTGGGGTTGAGGTCAGGGCTTTGTGCAGGACACTTTAATTTTTACAGCAACCTTGGTAAACTGTGTCTTTATGGACCTTGGTTTGTGCACACGGGCACTGTCATGCTGGAACATGTTTGGGCTCCTTGGTTTCAGTGAAAAGAAAAGTGGTGCAGCATTTTAAGCCATTCAGTAGAGTTATGTGGCAATATAACTACATATGTGTGTGATGGTCACGTATCCTTGGAACGTTGCAAAGATAAGGAAAATGCACTGAACTTTAGGATAGTGTATAACAGTAACTTATCAGTTTTAATGTCAAGGACAATCCTAGAGATCAGAATTTAGGTTTGTGGGTTTTTTTTAAAGGCAAAGATCGAGTCAGACCGGATGATTGTGTCAGTGGGTAAAAAGCCGCCTCAGGAGACTGGCATCAAGGTGAAGAATCACTCGAGTACGCTGTCTCTTGCCCACCGGCGTGACTTCAAACAGCTACTACAAGGCATCACGGGCGAGGTGCCCCTCCGCCTTAACGACATCAACCTCAAAGAATTCGCAGGATTTCAAATCGCTCTTCTCAACAAGGTAGATACAAGCCTGTAGCAGCAGGGCTGAGCCCGTCTGGGGCCTCACTTCTAAATCATTTATGTCTGAGATCAAGTTTTTGTGTCTAGAGTATAGCTGGCCTGATGAACATATGGAATGACACTGTTACATGCAAACACCATTCAGGACATCATTTTAAACATCATTTTTCTTTCTTTTTTTTTTTACACTCATAAAACTGTATAGTTGACATGTATGTCTTGGTTTGATGAGAGATACAGCTGTTATTTATTTGTATTACAATTTCTTTCTGAATTTCCTGCCCAGGACGTAAAGCCCCAAGCCTATCGTAATGCCTATGATATTCCACGGAGGAATCTTTTGGATCAGGTCACACGGATGCGCTCTAACCTTTTGAGGACTACTCAGAAACTAATCAGGAGTCAAGATGAAGGTGTGCTCAAAAGACATACACAATGTTTAGAGATTATTTCCAGGCTAAATATTAATTCTGGATTTTGTTGTTTGTTTCTTGATTAAATACAAAAAGAAACAAAAGATATGGTGAATTTCAGCACAAAAAAACAGCTGTGTGAATGAACATATAGATTGAAATTTGTGAATTGAAAACATGACGTGTGTTTTTTGTAGACTATTTGCACAGTATTCCTGTGGGTCAGATGGGAAACTATCAGGAATACCTGAAAATGATGCCGTCCCCCCTTCGCGAGATTGACCCTGATCAGCCCAAACGCCTGCACACCTTCGGCAACCCGTTCAAACAAGATAAGAAGGTGCTTCATTTTACATCCTGTCCTCAAGTATCAGCTACTCTTTTTACAATCCTCAAACACTCAGTAGGATCATGAGCACAGTCTTGAGCAAAATATCACATTTTACCATGACAACTTAAACTTTATTGGAAATCGAACAGTCTTGTTGACTTACTGTTTTTTATTCACCTGATTTTCAATACACAAAGTTGATCAGTATGTTTTTTTGTTCACTCTAACATTTTAACCATTGGAAACATCCAAACAGAACAGTTTTCAGATAAGTAATGTTTCCCTCTATATGATCACAGGGAATGATGATCGACGAAGCAGATGAGTTTGTCACAGGTCCCCAGAACAAGAAAAGGGGAAATGCAACTGAGTCCAACTCTGGTGCAGCTCCAAAGAGGCGGCGAAGCATGTCCCCTTTACTGCGCCGGCCCCAAACCCCACCCATCATCAGCAATCATGTGCTGAGCAAAGGAACCACAGTGGTCCCAGGCCAACATGGTCTCATTAAACCCATCCCACTGAACAAAGGTGAACATTAAAAAGCTCTGAGGTCTGGCTGAAATATTCTATTCAGTATCTAGCAATAGAATTCGACTTAACACCGCTCATCTATGTTGACTGTTAAAATCTGTAGATCTGATCAATGTTCCTCTGAATGCTTAGCATATAAATAGTGTTAAAGGAAAAAGATACTGTATGTAAAACCGTGCCACATACTTGGGGTTCCATCCGATGACCGGAGAGTGAACAGAAGTCAATGACTTGAACACAATCTCTATAATATAACATAATTTCAGGGAAGAATATAATTTCAACAATTATTCAGTTTTTATCACATACTTTCTTAGGACCCAACTTTGTATCATGTTGGTATCTTAGAATTTCTGATTGCTGTGTATGTAATGCCTGACTTTTAAAGTTTAGATGTTTTCATTCTCAAAATGATCGGGCTTTTGTGTGTTGTTGATTTTAAACAATGTTCCTTTAATGAATTCTATTATAATTATTAATTTTTAAATATTCAGTCGTGTTAAATTCGTACTTATTTAGTGACCCCTATTTTTAGGAAATAATACCACTTGTTATATTTTAGAAATTGTTGTACATTTCATTGTGATTTTAAAAAGTTGTGTTGAAAATAGTTTACTTCAGACCACAGGAGCAAAAGAAATAGTCTGGGATTATTGGATGGGCATTAATCCTGAGACAGCCGTTTGGATTGTTAAATAAAATGTCAAATTTTTGGGAATGGTTGCTTTGTCATGTGTCACAGCAGACGTCACTACTGCTGGGGTTAGGTTGCCAGTTCCTAGAGCACGTGTTGGTAATGACAGCACGCTTGTTCTGTGTGTCTCCCCCTGTAGGAGTGGAGGGGAACAGCACAGTGGGTGCAGAGAGCAATGGTGAAAGAGTGATAAGTGGAGAGTCTGGAGACAGCTGGTCTGGGGGAGTGGATGGAGTCGAGGGAGGAACTGTAGCCCTCTCTCTGGAGGAGAAAGGAGGAATGAAGGTCACTGATGGAGGAGAAGAAAGGGTGCTGCTGGAGAACAGGCTAGGAGAAGAGTGTATGGAGGAAAAACCGCCTGAAAGACCACAGAACTGTGAGAATCCAAGTCCTCCAGAACAGGACAGAGACATGGAGGGAGCTGGAGGAGACACTTCTACACGGCCCACCATTCTTATGGTTCCTCTGGAGGGAAGCAATGCTGAACTACGCACTCGAGTCATTAAAGAGGTTCGAAAACCTGGTCGCAGTAAGTGTCTACATACTTTTATATCTGGAGGATTTTTACACAGAAATATTGTACCGAGTTTTAGTAGTTTTTTGTTTAAATATCTGTTACTCTGCTTTCATAGATTATGAGGCAATATTCAGGCTGCTAGAGGAGGTAAAAGGACCAGTGTCAGTGCAGAGGTACTTTATCCATCATGCCATCAAAGAAGCAGCCAGGTGAGTGTCTATTGGTATCATACACACAAAATTCTAATTGTGTGTCTATTGGTATCATACACACAAAATTCTAATTGTGTGTCTATTGGTATCATACACACAAAATTCTAATTGTGTGTCTATTGGTATCATACGCACAAAATTCTAATTGTATTGCAGCTCATTTAAATGTATATTCACTGCAATGACCTCTTCTAAGCATTTATTTCACCCCAAAAGGTGAGCAACCAGTGAACAACTAAGCAGAACTAAGTTGGTACCTACCTATTTATCAGCCTTGTATTTAAAAAATGTTCTAAAATTGTTTATTTCAAAAAAATTAAATTTCAAAAATTTTAGTAAATTTGGGTCATCAAAGATACATACACATGTCATATGCACAAGTTTAAACACTGAAACATAGTAATTACCAATGTACTAATCATATAAATAGACACAATTAAGCATATATGAAGACATCGCTTTGAAGAGCAACTGAAAGGACCCTGTTATTTTGTTAGTGACAGAGAAAAAAAAAACATACAAACAAAAATCTTTTCTGAAGTGGAAATTTGAATTTTGATTTGAAAAGTGGATAGTTATTTAGCTGTATTTGATAAACAAGTAATCACAAATCATTAGCACTAGCATGGAATAGAAATCTATGTTGAGGTTTGGAAATTCAGTAATTGTGTCAAAGTTCTGCTTCACATGTGTCCGTTATGTAGTTGTATATGGTATAGGTTCCCAACCCTGGACATGGAGTGTCCCCTGGGCTTGCACATTTTATTTTCACGGGAACAACATACTGTAGTTTGGGAACCTGTAAAGTAGTGTATGAAGGTCATGTGAAAGCATCCAATACTGTGGCTATTTACATTTACAGCATTTAGAAGCCACACTTAATCAGAGCCACTCACAGAAGTGCTTTGTATTCTCTTTCCAAAACATTGCATGCAAGATTATTACATAAGGGACTAAAACCCTGTTTTTGTGATATATTTGTACAGCAAGAAATGAAAACACATAAGTCAAGGGATGTTTTAAATAATTGCTAAGGTCAGCTGTGATTCAGCTACTTGAACAGCCAGGGGAAATTCATTTTCCCACAAAGCCTGTCTTCTTTGTACCTTGTGGGATAACGGAATCAGTCGAACTGTGCAAGCGGCTCAAAGGGCCTGGTGAAAAGCAGCAAGTGATATGTATCTGCCGGTCCTTTTTTGATGTTGCAGAAACCCACTTGCGTTTTAAATCTAGTGTCTATTAAATCTAATATCTACAGGAAGCCCTTGGGAACACAGTTACAAGGTGGTTTCAGAGGTCTAGAGTTTGTAAACAGTTTAGCAGCTTTATTCTAGTTCAGCTGCACAAGAGTCAGGTTGCACACAAGGAGCAATTTGAGGCAATAAGTATAGTTGTCTGACACTACCCAAGGTTGTGTGTAAATGTCAGATGGTGTGTTTTAGGGTTGCCCATGGACACCACAGGATGTTGACATGGGGATGCATTTCCAGGGATATATAGCTGACTCTTGCTTACATTTTATTTCAGCCGTTGAGCTGCAATCCATGACAAAATGTCTCCTAGGCAAGCTGAGATCTGTTTTAGATACATGTAGGAGAAGGGCAATAAGTTGAGTAGATTCAACATATCAGTGAATGAAATAAATGTGTGAGGATATGACATCACTGAGGGAGCTGGTATAGAGGTAGAAGATGACAGAGCACTAAGCTTTGTGGGACACCATTGGATAGTATGCATAAAGCAGGTGAATGCTAACTTGTTTGCAGTCAGTTACATCCTAATCTTAAAGTGTTGTTAAAGTGATAAAAGGGTTTAGAGATCTGCAAGATAAGATAAATCTGCAGACTCGCTTCTGTAGAAAGAAGAGAAAATGTATCAAGGAAGCCGGAGGGAAAGGGGAGAGTGTAGTCTAGAAATAGGGCTAGGAGGAATGATTGGTAGAAATCATCAGAGAAATGTGGCAAAGTCATCAGCAGTCAGGGAGAAATGTGAAGAAGGAAGTAAGATAGGTGAAAAAGCTGTCTGGAGCTTGCACTGTTCAGCAGCAGATGCTTTCAGCTTTCATTTCAGAGCAGAACTTAAAATAAGAGGAGATCACCATACAACAGTGATGTCTTTTAAATTTGAGAAACCTTTTGACAACTATTCCTCAAAAAAGAACAGGGTGAGAACATCTCCTAGGTCTGAAAGATAAAGTGTAAAGGAAGTCAGTGGGTGAAGAATGAGAAGAAAGGAAAATATTGGTTACTGATTCAAGTGGTAGAGAGGAGAAGGAGTTTTGTAAGGTTGTTAGGATGCTGGAAGATAGGAAGGATAGGCTGAGTGGAGGAAAGGTATGAGTAGTTCATAGTGTGTACAGCTAAGGGGAATTCAGCTGAAGACAAGGTCTAAAACATTTCTTCCCTTGTGTTTTGGAGGGCAGTTATTGAACATCATGTCAAAAGTGTGCAATAACGAAAAGTTAGGCGAACTAGAGCTCAGAAGGTAAGTGGAAAGTCTTCAATGCGAGTAAAAGAGAGGTCACAGGAAGGAGTCTTTTTGGCACCTAAGAAAATGACACAATATAGCCCTAGTTTCTCAAAGAAATATGCACATTTTATTTTCATCTACATCTTCTATCAGAGTTGATGGTACAAATCTATCACCACTGGTTTTCCCAAGTCTGCAGATTTATTTGTATAATAACGTTTTTATTATAGAAGTTACTTTCCTCTGCAATTTTCAACGTGTTAGCAGTGTTAACACTAAGCAAACAGCTTTGCTTTTCAGTGCTACATACTTTGCATATGCACGGTCAAGGATGTGCATAAATGTACACTTGAACCTATGCAAATATTTGTTTTGATAAAGCTCACACTTCACGTTGGAAATGTTGTTCACAGAATTAACACACAAATGTATGTGTATGTACCATTGATGCGCCTTGTTTTTCAACTGAAGGCCTTAACATCAGGCTTCAACTAATCCTCATACATCTTTCCTGAATTTTGCAAATGTACATCTGTACAGTATGTGTTTAACCACTCTCTCCGTTTCTCTCTCTCTCGCTCTCTCTATCTTAGATTTAAGAAGCGTGTACTGATCCAGCAGCTGGAATCTGCTCTTGAGGAAATTGAAGAGAGGCAAATGCTGCCTGCACAAGTTAACAATGTCCACGGCAGATAGTGAAACGTCCTTGTTCAGCAGCGACTGAAAACACGTGCGCACAAGTGGAGATGCCGGAGTGGGCTACACAAGCATGTCTGCTAAAGGCCAACACTCTACTTCAGAACCGAAGAAAGACACAGAAACGGCGTCATGAGGAAACAGATGACTTTATTGTATTGTGGATACTCTGAGTCAATGGAGTCGTGATGCATTAGAAAGCACTCAAATGCAAAAGTCCTTGATTTGATAATATAAGTTCTGAGTGGACCCCCTGGCCATTTTAGCACACCAGACAGTCTGTGATCACACAGCCTCCAGCAAAAGCAGGTTCAGCCCTGAGCGATAAGAGATGATGAGAGAGACATCATGTAAAGCAGTTGTGTTTGTCTGTAGATGTCTGTCCACTGTCGTAGACATCAGTTTAACATGATGGGTATGCTTTTGCACAAAATATCTGTAGCTCCAGGGACTCCAACCAACCTGGCCATCATCCAATATTGTAGACCACTGTGGAGCAATAATCCTGTTATCAGTACAACAGGCTCAGTTTTCCTACACACACTCTTGAAAATAATGCAGTCTTAACAGTTCTTGATACCTGATGCCCCATGAGATCACCCTGAGCAGGAAATGGGAGGTCGGTTTGGCTCTGTGTTTGTGGTAATAAGCAATGCTTAGCAACATGAAAGGACCAGTCAATTTGATGCTTTGAAAAGCTTCACCCTACTCTGTGCAAATTACCTAGAAACATGCAACACATCTTTTAAGCAATAGATTCCAATGTAGGCCGGGCCAGCTGGCGCCACAATGTCACTTTTATTCAGGCCAAAAAAAAAGAGAGATGTAGTTGTTTGGAAGCTCTAGACCCCATTCAACATCATCTGTTCTTCACTGGAACATTTATTTAACTGTCATCATCTACTTTTCACATGCAAAAGCTACCTTAGTGACCACATGGTTGTTCATTTTGTTTATTTTTCCAAGCAGATGTATACAACTTTTTTGAAGTTCATAAATAATATAGATTATTTTTGGATGGTATTCTTACCAGAACATAAGAATATTTTAAGAATTGTATAAAACATTTTTGTAACTTTGTTATTATATATGAAATGTAAAGTTTTATGGTTTTTTATGAAAAAGCAATGAAAATTAAACAAACATTATAAACAAATGATTTTTAAAATATTTTAAGTCTCAATTTGCTCAAATGAAGAAAAGTGAAGCATGTCAAGACAGACTGAGACTGCTTTCCTGTAAACAGTAAGCAAAGTATCCTGTGTGTGTGTGTTTGTGTGTGTATACTGTATATAAATCTTCTCCACTCGTGGAGAGTTGATAAATAATCAGTAACAGAAGCAGAATACACTGTTCAGCCACAACATTAAAATCACTGGCTTAATATTGCATAGGACCCCTTGGGCCACCAAAACAGCTTTGACCCATCGAGACATGGACTCCACAAGACTGCTGAAGGTGTGCTGTGACATTTGCACACTGATCTTTAAAGTCCTGTTAGTTGCAAGGTGAAGCTTCCATAGATCAGACTTGTCTGTCATATCCACAGATTGGACTGGAGATCTGGGGATATTAAAGCTAACACTTTGAACTCTGTCAAGTTCTCAAAGCCGTTCCTGAACAGGTTTTGCAGTATTTCAGGCAGTATTATCTAGCTAAAAGAAGCTACTGCTAGTAGGAAACACTTATACCATGAACCATAAAATGTTTATGTAAGTGGTACATGTTAAAGAAACATCCACACAAATACCAGGACCCAAGGTTTCCCAGCAGAACATTGCCCAGAGCATCACAATGCCTTCACCAGCTTGCTTGGTGCTATCTTTTTTACAGGTAAGCAACCCACTTGTCTGTTCATGTGAAATAAAGAAAACATAAATAATCAGACCAGGCCACTTTCTTCCATTTCTCACATGCACAATGTAGGTGAGTTCAGCATTGTACAGCATGGGCATTCTGACTAGAAAGGCATTTTGACACCTTTCTATGATGGCCAACATTTTCTGCTCACTGCGCTACAGTAGCTATTCTGTTGGATCAGGTAGACGGGCTGGCCTTCACTCCCACACGGCTCGGTCAACTATGACCCTGTTGCCAGATATTTTTGGTAGTTTCTAACAACTGCACACCAGGAACACCCCACGAGACCTGCTCTTTAAGCAACCTGGTCCCTTCATTATTTTTCATTGATATAGCTCAGTAATAGCTCAGGCTTAAAATGTTTTCTGAAGTCTGTAGGAATAACATCAGCTTGTATGCCTCTTCGTCTTAGTTGTAAAGCTCTTTTAAAAAAAGGGTCAATTTTTCATCACATAAAGCAACAAAGAGCAAAATATACAACATTCTTGAGCTGTATATCATTATATATGTACATTATTTATAGTAACTGCCATTTTTGTTGTTAAGCAAATATTTATAAAGCTTAGTACATAGTTTTACTTAGATTTGCCCAGATTTAGGTCTAAAACACATCCAAATGAAGCAAAATCCTTCTTGAGTTAAAGGTGGACTGAGTGGTTTTTAGTCAGTACACATTTCTGTAACATTTGGGAAAGTTCCCCTCACATTCTGGCAGCTCTCAATGAAATATGTGCTTGGAGGAAATCTACTGGTCTCTGTAGCACCCTGGGCTGTGTTAAAGGAAGTAATTCGAAGACTGTGGCTTTGGCAAAAAGTGGGTTATATTTCTTTGAATTGTGAGTTGCTGAGACCCAGTTTCTCTGTGGCAGTCCTGGGATTTCTACACACAGCTTTCCACAAACCAACATAGGGTCTTACCAGCTGCGTTACTGTTGCCACTTTTAAAGGATTTTGTTGAGAAATGATTATTTAGATTGACCGGTTCGAATGACCTCAGGGAGCTTAGTGGTGGCATTCTGTTTAAAAGGCTCAGGATAATAATCTTAAACTAAACTTCTTTTAAAGGTCCATTATTTGAAAATACAAAATGATAAGCGGTCAGCAGGTAAACTGCCTCTGAAAATGACTCATTCATAGATTTATTTCACATCTACACAGAACAATCACCTTAACTCACACAGCCACTATGTAAAAGCCAAACTAACCATATAGTTTGGCTGATTTTATATACAAATGTTTGACACAAAAAAATACTGGGTTTGTGCCACAATGCACCTCGGCATTAACACCATTCTTATAAAATATATTTGGCCAGTTGATGATGGTGGCAGGGAGCACTGCAAAGGTCTTTCATTTTTGTTCAAGGAAGAGATCTGGTGAGTGTGAAGGCCATAGCATTATATTTTCATACTTCTCAAACCATTCAGTGAGCCCTCATGCCCTGTGTATGGGAAAATTTTCACCCTTGAAGAAACCATTCTCATCATGGCAGAAAGGTTTCATTAGAGGATAAAAGGTGATGAGAAATAACACCAGAGAGCTGCAGTGTAGGGACTGTCCACGTTTCATACATTCCACTTTATAGCATGTTTGAGCTAACATTTCTCAGGCTGAAGCGCTGATAAGATCATTACCTGGGTGCCGTGTTTCATGGCCTGAAAATGATAAAAAAATGATGCACTGGATTTCGGCCTTTAATATGACTCATTGACACCAAATTATCCAAATTTCCATTTGCAGAAAACTACAAACATGTTAAAACAAGAGATAACACAGAAGTGAAATTGAGGAGTATTTTTTTTTTGCCTACAGCCAGTGTGCGTTCTTCTCAACTCAATTATTTCAATAATTGGAAAATAAAAAGATATAAAGTAAAATACTGTAATCGGACTAATAAATGATTTCTAGAAAAACGTACAGGTTAACAGTTAGCACTAATATATCCTACTTATCTCCTATTCTATTTTCAGAATCTTGGTAATTGGTGTTAATTCACAGAATATTAGATGTTAATCATGAAGAACTTGACATTAACAATACTGACGGGGATGCTTTCACCACCATCAAGTCCTGTCCTGTTCTTCCTTTTACTAAATTGTAGACCAGAAATACCTTTGACAGATGCTTCAAACAGGAAGGAAGCAACTGAAGAAAATCTATTTTGTACATTCATTCTTGCTGTGACCTTCTCCCTCTGTGGATCAATTTGAGAACTTTTTTAATTAAAAATAAAATGTTAAACATTCGACCATCCTTTTGAGATGATGTGCTAATGAAAAGCTTGTTTTCAAGTGGCAGAGGCATAAAATCAATATCCTTAGTTACGACACCCCAGTTCTAAGGGGATGAGTGGATTTAAACCATTATAAAAAATGACCTTCCTTTAACTTAACCCATTTAAGTTCCATACATATATTCTACATATCACATTGAAGAGATGTCCTGTTATACTTGAAAATGAATACATCTCTTCAGTAAAATTCATCAATAAAATCTCAGATTTTATTGTTAAAAATAATCAAATGCACTGTAACAGAAAATAAAATGGGGAAAAAACATCACTCCTGCCCCCCCCCCCCCCAAAAAAAAAAAAAAAAAAAAGTGGTGTAGCATTCATTTTCCACAGCGCGTTCACAGTATTGTTAGCGTTATTAGACGTCTTTATTTCTCATTTCCCAGACCAGTCATCAATTTAGTAATTACACTAACCTTAGCATTATTTGCATACCAAAATCTATGTTGTAGTCCATCAGTCATAAATAGTATATCTTAACATAAGTAAAATTAATGGTCCATAGTAGTTACATCCTTTAAAAAGGATGTGGGGAAGAAAAAACCTCAGTTAAACATGGCAGCACAGTAGGTCATGTGGCAAACTGAACAGAATAAGAGATGGGATTAGAGCTCATCATGAAACAGGAAGAGTAGGAAAAGGAGGATGGCTTCTCCCTTCTCTGTGTGCCACCTGATTGAGTACAGTGTATCTTTCTGACGTTTTAAGACAAATGTATGAGTTTGGAAAAAAATTAAAAAAAAAGGAATTGGCACAGTCCATAGACTTCAAAATAGTAACCACACTGAGATGCAGATTTGTACAGCATATTGACGTATGCACAGAGTGTGCCCATTCCAACTGAGGAGATTACTGATGCAGAGGAAGAAAAAGACGGCAAAACAGGCAAGGGAAACCCCTTTCAAGGCTAGTCTCAGTGAAAGTTCTCCAGCTTGCGTAACCTCAGCGGATTGGACGGCAAAGCTTGAGGAGTTGCAGTGGGAGCCTCTGGCTCTGAGCTGAAAAGCACCCTGCCTCGATGGTTGAACAGGTAGAAAGACGGGTGGTTTCTCAATGTGTCAAATGTTCTGGCAAAAGAAAGAGGAGAGGGGATGGGGTTATGCTTAATGCCAATTCTCACAAACTGTCTAAAGAGAAAATGATTAAAACAACTCGGAGGCAATTCAAATTAATAGTTCACTTTACTTACTTGTGTTTAAGCTCTGAAGATGCGTCCATGTCTTTAAACTCACCCGAGATGTGGACTATTCCACAACATGTAACCACAAATGCTAACAACGTCTGTAATACTATCTGGAAGCACAAAATATACATTTCAAAAATTACTATTTTATACATATACTTATTTTTTACTTCCATTTTATCATACACATTACAATTTTATACTTAGAACCGTGGGGCAAAAACTTACATCTATTGGAAGAGTTTCATTCTCCTTTTCTGTCAGCCGCATGTATGATCGATCTGGAAAAGAAGAAAATTATTTAAAAAAAAATAATTATAAGCAAATTTATCTATAACAAAGAAACAGTCTTCTGATGAGACTAGACTACAAAGGATTAAAATAACCATCTGCATTTTCCCCTCTTATATATTATACATTTATATTAAAAAATGAGTATCGTTTTGTAACAGACTCGACATTTTAGGTAATAATACTTTCCTTTAAGCATAACATCTGTGTGATAGATGAACACATTACTGCATAACCATCTGTACAACCTGTTTATATCAGACATATGTTGTGTATATTACTCACTGCCATTTTTGCACACCTGTTTTATTACTCATTTTATTAATTATTATCGCTAATGTCGTGCAAATCATTATTTAATGTGTTATTGCAGGTCTGGGTTTGCTTTTAATATTAGTGTTATGTTGCTGTAACAACTTCCCTTGTGGGGTCTGTCTGCCTGTATCTCATTAACGATGCTTAATCTCAACAAGCATACATAACAGCAGAGACTTGCTGTGACAATTTTCAATTTTCAAAGATCTTTGGGCAATCTAATTAAACAAGGATGCAGTGCTTCAGACCTGTATTAGACATGATACTTGGTATTGTTAGTGACCTAATACAATGTCTGGATGCTCAAAATGTAATTACACAATTTGTAAAAAGTACACAATTTGTTCATATCTTCTGGTTACTTTTCCTCAAATCATTAGGGATTACATAAATGACAGTTCTCGGTGGACAAAGCACTCATACACTTATACTACTTAAGTGCAGAAGATGAATTACATTAAATTATTTCTTGCATAAACTAATAGATTTATTCTTCATCAAATGGATAGCTGTTTGCTTCGTGATATAAAAGGTTTTTGTGTAAGTCGCTCTGGCTTACCAAAGTGCTAAACACCTTTCAGGCATAAAAGCTCTTGAAAATGCTCCTCAAGCTGGGTCCAGAAACTCAATTAAATTGTATACGTATAGCGCTTTTAACAATGAATATTGCCCCAAAGCAGCTTTAAAGAAATACATAAATCCAAAATACTACACGGAGTAAGCCAAAGGATTTGGTGTCATTAAAAAATCTCAAAACAATGAAGAAACCTTGAAAGGAACCAGAGTCATAATAAAACAGCTCATTCTCATCTGGGGGATAAAAACCAGGATAATCCCAGGAAAAAAAAACACACAACCCATCACTAGTTATATTTATTATTGCCTTCTTATAGTTGTTAGACTGCTGCAAACGGTTAACTTGCCTCTATTGACTATTTTAACAGAAACGTGTTCCATGAGTGAAAAGTTCAATAATTAAATACATAGATTTTATTTTTTAATTTAAATTCCGAACTTAATATTGAAATAGTTGGATAAATGTTCCTAATATAAATATGTACTGTTCTGGTTCATGGGTTTTATTTAAAAGGTTCTCTGTGCAACAACTATGAGAACAGATTCTGTTAAAAAAAAACCCACAAAGAAACCTGTAGATGTTTTAATGCGGATTATTAACACTGAACAGTCCTGTGGCAGACAAACTGATTTAGTTCCACTTGAGGAATTGTTTAATCAATCATTTACAGACAAATGACTGACCTGACTATGAGCTAGCACGGTAAAAGCCGTTAATCATAATGCTATGTACATGTTTAGCCTAGCATTAGCTTAGCAACTAGCCTTAGCGACTGTGTAAGCCGGTGATGGCTAAATATGTGGTATAAAAATCAGTCAGTGTTTATATTTCATTATGAGGCGAGTGATAGAATGTAAATATAGTGAATTAATACAGAAATACAGAAAACAATTGTATTTAACCATGAAGATAAAAATAAAACGCGATATAACCTGAAAATCGTTAATCTACTTCAGGTCTATTGAGCGAAGCCGCTACATGTCATGCTAACTATCGGACTAGCTTTATGGGGCAGTCTGTAACATGTAAATAAATAAAAAAAAACCAGCAGGTTATGTGTCATTTAGCTCCCAGAATTTCTCATGAGAAATCATTTTTACTTACGCTGCGCCGCCGAAAAAGCCGCATGGGCCAAAGCGAACAGTCCTAAACCAACAACGCCTTTCCAAAAGGACGAAGCCATTTTTCATGTGAACGCAATGAACTGCTTCCAGTCGGCTAAAGCGAACAAGCAGCGTGAAGCCGGATTCAAACACTTCCTGTTTCTATTTCCGGTTTGAATCCTCCAGTTGGTATGAAAATAAAAATAAAAACAGGGCCATAGGAGTAGACTTTCTTAAGGCTCAGTGGTTTAAATTAAATGTGAGCAATTTAGTCTGAAAACTAAAAACTATAGATAATGTGCAAAAAAATGTTAGGCAATAATAATAATAATTGATGTTTGACTCAATGTTTAAGTATTCATGTGATCATATACTTCATAAAATGTATTGAGCAAAGACGTAATTGTGCAACTATCACATTGTTTTAAAAACCTTTTCTGTTTATAACTTTTATTTTGAATTATCTGGCTTACTGTAGACATGAAGTCAATCTACTGGGTCTGCAGTTACTCATTTCTGGCTTCACGGTGTCGGTTTGCTGCTCTTTTGCATTTTTCCTTGCTTGCTGTATTTTATATGCCATTAACCAATAAATATAATCAATAAAAAGCTTCTCTAGCACATTAGTAAGTATTTAATATTAAAAAGTGAGTGTCATGAAATTGGCATTATCAGGGCTCTCAGGTTTTGAAGACAGGCAAGAGTGACATCCCCCCACCCCCATCTTATCCCCACCACCCAAAAAAAACAACAACAACTGTGTTTTACCAGGATCACAGACCACATTTTAACCGAATACAAAGTATTTATTCAATTTCCATTTATTAATTGTGTGTGTGAGAGTGTGTGTGTGTGTGTGTGTGTGTGTGTGAGAGAGAGAGAGAGAGAGAGAGAGAGAGATTATGACTGGTGTTGTTTATTATATATTAAATATATGATAAATAGTCAAAAAGTTTTTCTGCGTGAGAAATACGATTTGTGGAGGGAGAGCGTGACAAAAGACCCAAATGCATGACTGTCACTCGCAGTGCATGACACTTGATAGCCCTGCATTATATGAGGTGGTCCCACAACTGTCCTCTTTAGGATAATGCTTAGAATAAGGTTCTTTAGATGATTTATGGTTTTTAGTTAACATGATGGTTCTACTCATATAGGGAGACCCGGTTATAGAGTTCTATAAGGACAACCAGAACACCATTATCTTTTTTTTTTATTAATTTAATTAATTAATTAATTGATTATTTTGTTTGTTTGTTTATTTATTCATTATTCATTTGTCATTATTCATTATTCATTATTTAAGGATGTGACGGTATGCCTAAAGTAAAGAAAAAAATAATGTGGTTATTATAATGGTTATTATAATATAGTTATTATGGGTAATAAAAATAAATGGTAATAATAAGTACTTATCGGGGGGCACGGTGGCTTAGTGGTTAGCACGTTCGCCTCACACCTCCAGGGTTGGGGGTTCGATTCCCACCTCCACCTTGTGTGTGTGGAGTTTGCATGTTCTCCCCGTGCCTCGGGGGTTTCCTCCGGGTACTCCGGTTTCCTCCTAATTGAAGGGTTAGGGGTTTAGGGTCCTTGATTATTTCCCCATATCCTTGATGAGATGCTTTACAATCACACCATACAACTTTACATTTTAATAAAATGCAGTTTTGCAATAAACCATTACCTAATTAAGTTCACTTTTAGTGCATTATCTCTCAGCATGATTAGTATGCTGACATGAAGAGTTTTGGATTGAAAGTTGACCAGTTGGAAGGGAAGCTTGATATTTGATATTCTGAATCTGAAATGCTGAAAGGGGAAGTGTTAGCCTAGTGGGAAAGGTGTTGGACTACTGACCTGAAGGTCATGAGTTCAAATCCCAGGTCCACTGCTGGGGTCCCTGAGCAAGGCCCTTAACCCTCAGTTACTCTGACGGTTTACACACTTAAAAAAAATGTAAGTCACTCTGGATAAAGGTGTCTACTAAATACCATAAATGTAAATATAAATGAAATAAAGTGTGCATTCCAAATCACCCTTGAACTCGACCCCTATAGAGAGACCCTTCGGAATTCTCACTGTATATCCATAATAAATTCAGACTACTTAGAAAAGTTTCCTATTTAATAATTAATTAATTAATTAATAACCTGCCCCAAAACAGGTATTAAAACTTAGCTGAATGCGCATGCGCACGCGCACGAATCCTAACGGCTTTCCCGTATGGTGACGACATATAAAATGGGCGTGGCTACGTCTGGATTCAGGAACCATCTACACAAACCGATTCTTTTTTTCTGACCCAGTCATCAAACCTGTGATGTTGTAACTTAAAAGAAATGTCAACATGGGCTCTCAACGGAAACACACCGGTACACAGGGAGCGTGGGGAAGACTGCCTTTGTGCTTTTTGGCTAGTCTGTCAGTTTGTTTGTGCTTCTGCAGAGCACAAGACAGTTCGATGGAGAACATCGTGACTGAGAAAAAGGCTGAAGAAAGCCACCGACAGGACAGCGCCGACCTGCTGATCTTCATCCTGCTCCTCACCCTCACCATCCTCACAATATGGCTATTCAAACACCGCCGATTCAGGTTTCTACACGAGACAGGGTTGGCTATGATCTATGGTGAGAACGAACATGTCACTATCTGCAATGTTTAGGTTAAAACACTTTAGCTAGCTAGTTAGCCTGGCTAAGCTAAACCTGTTACACGATAAAGGTAATCCGGTAAATCTGCCTGCTACACAACAGCCTCGGTCATGTGTTTGTGTGTTTTTTATTTAGACAGCTGGTCACAATCTGGTTATCTTTAAATTAAAGGTTCAACACTACTGAATTCACAAGGCCAGGATGTGTAAAATGCTAGCGTGTGTATGTGTATGTATGGGTGTGTATATATATATATATATATATATATATATATATGTATATGTATATGTATATATGTGTGTGTTTGTTGTTGTTGTTGTTGTTGTTTTTAAACACTTATTGTACCGCAAAGGGTTAAAAAATGCTAGTTAGCTAGCTGTCTTGTTTCAGCTAGCTGTGTGTGTGTGGTGTTGTGTTGTGTTTAATCGCTTATTGTACTGCAAAGGGTTAAAAATGCTAGTTAGCTAGCTGTCTTTTCAGCTGTTTCAGCTAGCCGTGTGTGTGGGTGTTTTTTTTTTTTTTTTTTTTTTTTTTTTTTTTTTTTTAAATCGCTTATTGTACTGCAAACAAACGTAGGTTTGGTTAATAATTTTCTGCCCTTCTACCACACAAAGTCAGGGGTATAACTGTAGCTTTAGAGCTGCTGAAGAACATTTTAGAGAATCAGTAGCTAAACTGTAGCTCATAATTGCAAGAAATCTCTTGCCTGCTAATGACAGAAAAACACAGTTTACATGCTGTTCTAGTAATATGAGAGGTGTCTCAGGACAGGCTCAGTAGTTCTAGTTCTAGTATTTGATCCTTGTCTGATCCTTTTGACATTTAAAAACTTTAACCCACTTGTTTTCTGTCACTAGGATTGCTGGTTGGGGTTGTGCTGCGTTACGGGATCCATGTGCCTCGAGACATTAACAATGTTACTCTGAGTTGCCATATCAATGCCAGTCCAGCCACGTTACTGGTCAACGTAAGTGGCAAGTTCTACGAGTACACACTAAAGGGCGAGATCAACGCCAACGAAGTCAAGGATGTTCAGGACAATGAGATGCTTCGCAAGGTAAACCAGGGACCTGCACACAGTCAGACTATAAAGTTTTCTCAGGACCTGATATTTACAGTGCAGTTCTGTTCCTTAAAATTGTCCTGCCCGTTTCACAACCTTATCAGAAATATGTATATTTACATCATTCATTTATGCATTTATGGCTAAAAACGTGTTCCTGGAAAACTGAAATTTGTTTGTTTGAGGATATCCCTGGTGGATATTGTGTGTGGGGGTCTTGTGCCCGGTATGACATCGCTTGTTTGATCCTTATTTGAAACTTA
This sequence comes from Tachysurus vachellii, assembly GCF_030014155.1. Lineage (NCBI taxonomy): Eukaryota > Metazoa > Chordata > Actinopteri > Siluriformes > Bagridae > Tachysurus > Tachysurus vachellii. The sequence continues at coordinate 12,518,123 of NC_083472.1, forward strand.
TATCCATAATTACATCAGAGTATTTTTTCAGGTTAAAAGCATTGTTACTTGCACTAAACATACAGTAATATTTGAAAATGTCAATTAATAGTTATACAAGTCAGAGCCTGTATTCATAAAGATTCTTCATACAAAAAGTTGATCAAGAGAAGATACTAGTAAAGATAAAAGATATTCATAAAGCTTCTTAACCCTTAAAGTCCATAAGGTCAAAAAGTCCTGGAGTAGGGAAGAGGACTTTTAAGAGTTTAAGAGAAAATGGCTGAAATTTTGAAGAGGGAGAAGAAATGTGTTGCATACAATATTTAATGATAGTGAGTTAATAAAATGCTAGAGATTAGATTGTGTAGGGATTATTTTTTTGACCAATCATATTAGAGATAACGTCTCAGACTGTATTTATTTATTTTATTGGACAACCAATCACAGTCTTCAAAAGAATGCGTCGTACCCAGCAACGGGTTAAACCTCGCTCCTCTCTACGGTTAATGTTTTAGTATTTTCCTTGCTCAGAGTTGCTGTAAGATCCTGAGGACCCGGATCACTCTTAAGTACGGAAGCGTATTGCATTCACTTGAGGAAAAAAACAATTTACTCTGTTTTTCTGAATTAACGAGTTAATTATCTCAGAATTATGAGAATTTTTCATGAATAAAAAGTTTTTTGCTCTGTTTTTCTGAATTAATGACTTAATTCTCTCAATTATGAGAATTTTTTTTTGAAAAACATTTTTTTCACTCTGTTTTTATGAATTAATGAGTTAATTCTCAGAAGTATGAGATCATTTTTCATATAAAAAAATTAATTGTTCTGTTTTTCTAGTTAGAAAAATTTTAAGCTTAATTAGAAGCTCTCTGAAATGATTCTTAGAATCTTTCTGAATACGGACTCCGGAATCCTGTTGCTATATATTTTACACAAGCGGACCACAAGTCTGTTTTAGTGTATTAGTGTTGAGAAAGTACTCTCTAGTAGGGGAAAGGAGAAAATAAGAGACATTTATTAACAAGAGAATTACTGCTGATGAATTATTAGTGGTTGATTTAAAATGCTGTGTGTGTGCACTTTGGATGGGTTAAACGCAGAGAACATTCTGAGTATGGGTCACCATTCTTAGCCGTATGTCACGTCACTTTGTCACTAATTTAATAGTAAGCTTTCCTATAATGTAGAATGAATTGCGACTAAACTGTTGTTTTTAGACCACTGTTGATCATGAACTTTATGCCCACTAGTAATGACTTTACTTTTTGTGCCTAAAGCATTAGGTAATTGACATGATTTGCATGTCTAGGTGACTGCAGCTTATTGTGCTTATTTGACCTGATGATCACCACCTGTACTGAAACATTGTCTTTACCTTTTGCCAAAGCTCAATTTTATGGACATTATCTTTTATTTTTGGTATTGTATCTCATTCCAGCACCTGTTTGATGTGATGTATGAATTACTGACCAGATTTAAGTGACTTTTTTTTTTTTTTATAAATAGATTTATTTTTATTGCACTTCAAATACACACAGGTGTATAATACATAATAAAGTAGAGATTTTATGTTCCTGTGCTTGTAATAACATAATCATACGATCAGTTTATCACACCATCATATCTTATTCTATTTCAGGTGACCTTTGACCCAGAAGTATTTTTCAACATTCTTCTGCCACCTATCATATTTCATGCGGGATACAGCTTAAAGCGAGTATGATCCATTTTTTTATACTATATACCAAATCTTAGATAAAAGCAATATTTTTAAAGCCAGGACTAACTTGGTACTTAACATTTCTGCTTAATGTTGGTAAATTGGGAAGCAAATGCCATTATAATTATCTGTTACGTTTCAGAGACATTTTTTTAGGAACATGGGCTCCATTTTGGCATATGCCTTTGTTGGAACAGTGTTGTCCTGCTTCATCATTGGGTCAGTGTGCTTCATGAATTTTTCAGTATCTTTTTCCGCACTGGCTCTTTTTGGTGTCCCAGTTGAAAACGATGGTTTTGTGTTTGCAGCTTACTGATGTATGGCTGTGTGACGCTAATGAAGTATGCAGGCCAGTTGGGAGGTGACTTTTTCTTCACTGACTGCCTCTTCTTTGGTGCCATCGTATCAGCCACTGATCCAGGTGTGTCTTAAAAGCTTTACAGCTGTCAAATTGGAATTTGGATTATGGCACGGAATCGATAACAGATCTCATACATATCATATATTGTAATGTTGTTATTCTATATCAGCAAAATCAGATTTGTAAGTGGCATAGTTATAAATCTCTAAATAAAGACTAATTCTTGTGTTGTGTATTTTGTGAACCTTGCATTCTAGTGACCGTCCTGGCCATCTTCAACGAGTTACAGGTGGATGTCGATCTCTACGCTCTATTGTTTGGAGAGAGTGTGTTAAACGATGCTGTTGCTTTGGTCCTTTCCTCGTAAGTCCTTTTATCCATATATACAGTTACAGTTGTAAAACAAAACGGTGATTATGGTTTGAGTCTCATTTGGACAAAGTTATTCTGACTGATATTACGATTGAGGCTTTAATCGTAAACACAAAAGTTTCTATCTTGGTGTGTGTAGTCTGTTCCATGATAACGACAACGATGATGATGCCGTGCACAAAGTTACTGAGTTTGAAATTAATGTAAATCATATGCTATGACCTTCACATCTCTGATTAGCAAGATAAGATTTTGGACCACGTAATTAACATTTGTCCTCTACTATTATCAAAACACCGAGTACACAGTACCAGCTATGTTTCATGTTTTTGAAATGTTTTGCATGTTTTAAGATGTCGAAAATGGCTGAGAACGAAAGGGCATACTATGGGTTGGCGCAATTCCTCTTTATTCTAGTTATATTGTGGGTTTGTATCTGTTCTGTTTTATCTCTACAACAGTAATCTTGGTAAATAATATTTTTATAAACTATTTTTATAAATAGTAAGTATCCAAATGGATAAGCAAAGATAAGGCTTTAATAGGTGACCAATGTGGACTAAAATACGATCCACATTTGCCAAAACTGCAAGCTCTATAAACTCAGTGTGGGCTAAACAAAAGATTAGATCTTATTTCATTACCCAATAAACAGTCAGCAGAAACATTGTGTAAGAAACCTGCACGATGTTGGCCAAGTACAGACACAAACACTCATTGTCGACCCTGTGAATATCATAGTAGCTCTTACAGCTGTATTATTTTTTTAAATGCACTGTGCTTAGATGCAAATTAACAAAAAGCTACGCAAGCAGCAATAAAAATGTGTTTAAGCATTAAGGGGAAAGCAACCTATTGATTTTTCCACCTTATTAAATTGTCAGTCTGGAGCATGTCATGCTAAATGGTTGAGATTTATAGACATAAGCTTTAACTTGCAGATGACAATGTGAACCAGCCCAAGCAAAGCATTTAATATTTACAAGAGATCACAACATAACTCAACAGGCATAGAAGGACTGGAAATCCTACTTGTTACCGGTAGTGGCTTGTACATAGCATACATTGAAATGGTCTGCTATACGTGTCCTTAAGCGTCAACTTCAGTAGGAATGCCTGTACATCACTTTTAATGTTATCTGATCAGCCAATCACGTCGCAGCAGTATAATTTATTAAATTTTACAGTTCTAATTAAAGCTGATTGGGTCATCTTTGGCTCATTAGATATCTGCATAAGCAGGTGCACATGTTTTCCTATTAAAGTGGTATAAAATGTATATCAGCTATTCAACAACAATATCCATTTTCATAAAGCCATCATTGAAAATGCCATCTGTTTTAAATTCTGTTGAAATACTAATGACCTTTTTTGATTGACCAACAATTTCAAAGATACTTGCCTTTGCAAAATCATGGGACAGTGCGCCCACTGCCCCACTTACCTGTCTTTCCTCTTAACTATAGCCCTCATGGTTATTAGTGCACAAAGCAATTAGTGGGTTTGCCAATTATAGATAGTTTGAAAACACTCCAAGCCTGCCAAGCTCTTGTTTTAGCAAATATTCTAATTAAATCTAAGAAATTTGTGCAAATAATCAGTCTCCTTTTTCAAGTGCCTGGATTTTTTTTGGGGTAGTTTCAGGTCTTTGGAATGGATTTTGAGATACAGTTGATCTGGAAAATGTAGACTGTGGCAACACTGTTTAGTGATCTAAAACTGCTCCAAACCAGCTACTAGGCTGTATCGTGCATGATTTTGCATTTTGTCATCTCTCAAGTAGGCGTTACAGGGTTGCTTGCAAAATTCACTACTGTTTAGCATTAGTCAAGTTTGATCTCCACTTAACAAACTGATGTTGTTAACATCAGCACCGTGCATGACCAAAATCAATGGTCGTGAGCCACTGTTGCTTGTTGTATTCTCATCTGAATGTGCTTCCATTGTCCGTTATCATACATTCTTTTTTAGCCAAAATAAATTAAAAAACAATTCTGAGCTGTTTCCACTCAGACATTTATATTAAGAAGTTAAAAAAAACCTGATCCCTAGATCAGTCTAATCTGGCTAAATAAATTATTTTCACCATTCACATTTACTTTTTCGCAGTTCTCATATGCAGGGGATGTTTTATTTTACTGACTATGCTGTAGACTATTATTAATCAAAAACAAAACGGCACGTGGAATGTTCCTAACACTTGTGTGTTTTTTTTTCTCCTGCTGGACTCGTGTTCGCGACTCAGAATTTTCCTTTATTACCGGAGACACAGTGGGGTGGGCTGGCACTGCCCTGGAGGTGTGGCTCAGTGCATAGAGGGCGGTAACCACACGCAAAGAACGCCCATCAATGGGTGTGCTGCACAAGTAGCTTTGACTCTGCAGTTAGTTTGTTTTCCTGCGTGTGCATTGCCTGGTGTAATCCAGAGTATGCAGAGCGAATGACCCACAGTCAAACCTCAGACTAGATCCCCTTTTTGTACCAAACTACATTATACACAATGCAGTATAATCTCAGTTTACATTCCTTTATACTCATCCTTCTTGTTTCCATTTTCATTATGACGTTGCTGTGATTTGACACTCGGAGTAAAGCACAGAAATCATGTTGGTTCAATAAAGAAAGGATATTATGCATGAACTCATTTTAGCATGAGTCCGTGACCATGTTCAGTGTAGGCACTTTTATATTCAGTCTCCCACCCTGTTCTATATAATTACGGATAATTGAGGCTGGACTGTGGGGATTTGCTGGCTGGATGAAAGGTATGTTGTTTTAGGGTTTGACCCACCCCCAGCTTCTGTCATGTAGAACAGTTACTTAGTCTAGCTTCCCCTCTATCTGCCCAGCTCACAGGTTTATTTATTTATTTATTTATTTTTGTGTTGCTTAGAGCTTTATGCCCCTGAAAAATGGGGATCCTATACCGGATTTCCACTTTAGATTAGAAGAAGAAGAAACAAACAGTTCTGCTAATTTGCTTAAACTGATTCTTTTTTTATTTTATTTTTAATCCAATCAAATTAAATACAGCAGTGAAGTTATTGAATGAGCAACTACAGATAAAAAGGCAGTGTTTATAAAGTTTAATATCACCTTCAAGACTAGAAATCGCTAATATTTTCTTGTTCTATGTGTAATAGGACATCAACAGGACGTTAATTTACCTGCTAGGTGTTGAGCTAGTCATTTTGCATTACACAACAAAAATGTCCCAGTTTATGATTTATAGGAAATATGGTTTAGTGTATTATGAAGGTAGGGCATGGTGTGCTGTGCCTTCTTTTCTTCATTTTCTCAGATCTTTGTGCTTTTCATAAAGACAACACAACATTACTATTGTTTGTGTTGTACCAATGTTATTGTGTACTCGAATGTTCCTTTTTTTATGGCTTCAGAAAACATTGAGAGTGTCAGGGTTTGTGCCCTTATATTGATTTGATTTTTTTTTTTGTTTGTTTAGGTCCATCGTTGCATATCAGCCAGAGGGAGACAACAGTCATACATTTGAAGCCATGGCCATGCTAAAATCATTTGGTGTTTTTCTGGGAGTCTTCAGTGGTTCTTTTGCTCTTGGAGTAGCTACCGGTGTAATGACTGCCTTGATATCCTTTATACGCTTCAGATTTGCTCATCAAAAGTTAGAAGACCATGTATAGGTGTCAGTCTGGTTTGTGGATGTACTCATAAAAGTGTCTACAGTTAAATTTAGCCAGGTAATGTAACACAATCAAGCAGCACTTTCTAGGTAGCTGCCAATGTAATCCAGCTTGCTCTGTGTTTTAAAGATGGTCTTCAGGAAGAAGAGAGACAGCTTACAGTGTTATTAGAATAATATCATAAGCTATGCTAAACGATTAGGGCAATATCTATGAATGAATTTCAGCACACAACGTTAAATAGAATGCATAATGACAAGTACGTCTCCTTGACTCTTTCTCACGTTACTAAATTCACCAAGTTGAGGGATTTTCAGCTTCTAGAAACAGCCCTCTTCTTCCTCATGTCCTGGAGCACATTCCTGTTGGCTGAGGCTTGTGGTTTTACAGGTGACCTGCTCTAATTCTGATAGTGATATTGCATTTCTTATATTCTTATATAATCAAAAAAATATATTTTTTAATGTTTTTGGATAGTAACATGGTTGTTTGTGGTATGTATGTGTAGGTGTGGTAGCAGTTCTTTTCTGTGGAATCACACAGGCTCATTACACCTATAACAACCTCTCCCCTGAGTCACAGGATCGAACCAAGCAAGTAAGACCTGTCGCTAAGTAAAACGACTAGTTTTGAAGTCATGCAAATTTGATTTCCACCTGTTGTATTCTTCTAATATCTATTCTGCTTTTTAAGATAAAACCTGTACTGTAACCTGTTCTGATTTCGTGCTCATGTGTTGAATTTCCTAACTACTTTCCTCATTGTGGTTTTTAACTAAAGTATGCAAAGATATCAATTTTGTGCTTCATTTTTAGTTATTTGAGCTGCTGAACTTCCTAGCTGAGAACTTCATCTTTTCCTACATGGGCCTGACTCTGTTCACCTTCCAGAACCACGTCTTCAACCCTATTTTTATCATCGGCGCATTTGTATCCTGAATTGACTGAATGTGGTTGATTGATTAAGAGGATGTGGTTAGTGCATGTTTGTGCAAGCATGAACATAATAAACAAACCATGGACCTTAATCAGCATAAAATGAATTAAATGTATGAGATTAGTGGTGCTTTAGTCTACAAGCGAGGTTGAATTCATTTTGCTTATGCCACTGAGGAAGTGGCGTGTGTGTGTCTGTGTCTGTGTCATAGACTTCCCTTCCTGAAATAGCCTGTACTTGGGGGTTTTTTGGTTCCTTAATGACTTTCTATTCCAGCTGGCCATTTTCCTGGGCCGTGCAGCTAATATTTACCCACTCTCCTTCCTGCTCAACTTGGGCCGCAGGAACAAGATAAGCTCCAACTTTCAGCACATGATGATGTTTGCAGGTTTGTTGATTGAGTTAGACTGAAATTGTATTCGACACCGATCATTTAAAAATGCTGTAAATGTAGCAACCATATTAATGGTTTAACACAAGCTTTCTGTCTTTTCAGAAAAAGAAAGTTTTACATTTCCATTGCCCAGGAAAAGTTTGCAACGCAATGGAAATAGAAAAGAATTCAGTAGTTTGTTGTATTGTAGTGAAAAGCAAGACCTTTTTTTCAGATTCATATATCTTTGTAGTCATTCAGAGAATAACTAAGAGGGCATGTGTGCTTGGGAGTGGTCTTGTGAATAAAACTGAGCAAGAAATGTCCCTGTTACATTACAACAAATGTTTTCACAATCATTCCCAGGTCTCCGAGGGGCCATGACCTTCGCCCTGTCTATCAGAGACACAGCCACATATGCACGACAGATGATGTTCTCCACCACACTGCTGGTGGTCTTCTTCACCGTGTGGATATGTGGAGGTGGCACCACACAAATGTTGTCTTTCCAACGAATCCGGTCAGTCCTGCATATTTAGACTTGAACATATTAAACTTGAACTAATCGGCATATTTAGAGATGGTTTCAATAGTTTTTATTTTATTTATTTATTTATTTCTGGCTTTGCTTTTCCACTATTTCTAGGGCTAGTGTTAGGGTAGAGGTAATGAAAAGCTTATTTATACTCCTCTTTTTCAAAGCCAAACCCATCTAACCCCAGGAAGCACATCAGGACTAAAATGGGGTCTGGCTATTTGAAATAATATGACATTTGTTAGTTGTGTATGTTGACGCATTATAGAGGTTGTTTTTGCTTATCTGGATTTTTATTTTTTTTTTGGTTGTAACAGTGTTGGAGTCGACTCGGACCAGGACAATTCGGTAAGTTTATCTTTAGGTATGCTAAAGAGCTTTACAGTTTTTACATGCACAGTGTTGTTTGTTAACCCTAATTCTCTCTGTGCTCTGTGGATGCATTTTTTTCCAGATTGGCCCTGATGGATTAGAGAGGAGGAGCACCAAGCATGAGAGTGCCTGGTTATTTAGGGTTTGGTACAACTTTGACCACAAGTATCCTTTGTGACATGACTCTTAAGGCAGACAGTATTGAATCAAAAGAAAAGAAAAAAATAATCCTTTTGAATATAATTACCCAGGGTTCACAGTGGGTTAGTAGTTAGAATGTTTGCCTTGCACCTCAGGGGTTAAGGCTTTGATTTCCACCTTTGTCCTGTGTGTTTTGTATTTTCTCTGCATGCTTCAGGGGTCTTTCTGGTACTCCAGTTTTCTCCCTGACTGTCCCCCGTGATGCTGATTGGCTTGTCTAAATTTTTCGTAGTGTGTGAATGTGTTATCGATTGTGTCCTATAATGGTTTTACACACAGTAAATCTAATCATTGAGTTAATATAATACAGTGGGTAAAGGTGGTTTGTCGTAAGATATATATATATATGTATATATGTATGTGTGTGTATATGTGTGTGTGTATATGTATATATATATATATATATATATATATATATATATATATATATATATATATATATATATATATATATATAAATATATAAATTGCCAAACCCTGATTTCCTTTAGTGTCATTTAGAACACTGTTCCTTGACCTTGCACTCCTACAGCTATCTGAAGCCCATTCTGACTCACAGCGGGCCGCCACTCACAGCCACTCTGCCAGCCTGCTGCGGCCCACTGGCCCGATGCCTCACCAGCCCACAGGCGTGCGAGGTCAGCCTTGTGCACAACAGAATACACTCAGTGACTTATTTTTATTGCAATGAAAGCTTTAGCATTTTTGTGGTGGCTATGTTTTTGACTAGGCAAATAATACAAAGCTTTACATACTTTCTGACTAAACAAATAATACAAAGCTTTAGAAGGCACAACCATATCAAAGGTTTTAACTGGGGGGGGGAAGAAATCCTTAAATTTAATGACCGTTCTGAGCAAGAATTGCTAGAATAGCTAGCTATGTAAAATTTCTGTACAGGTTCTGCCTATGTCAGTGTTTTCTGCCAAAACCTGCCAGTGGGTGGATGTGTAATGAAAATTGTCCCTTGGTGTGTCTGTCTGTATATGATGCGCTGAGATGGAGAAAACACTGGTCTTTTACATACTTAACTGGTTGCTTCATCTTCTCCGTGCAGAATGAAGGTCAACTGAAAGACGACGACTCGGACCTTATCCTGAATGACAGTGACATCAGCCTGACCTATGGTGATGTCACAGTTAGCACAGATGCGTCAGGCACACGCACCATCAGCATCCCTGCCGGTGCAGCTGGTGTCCACTCTGATGATGCTCTGGACCAAGAGCTGACCTTTGGTGACCATGAGCTGGTGATCAGGGGCACGCGTCTTGTGCTGCCCATGGACGATTCAGAGCCGCCTCTCCGCCACCGTGAGATTTGAGCTGGATGGAAAAAAAATCCTGAAGGAAATTCAAAGGCTTTCCTGTCTCTCTCTCTCCATCACCACAGTGTGGTGCAATCTCTCTCTCTCTCTCTCTCTCTCTCTCTCACCCTCTCTCTCTTTTTCCCCACTATCCTCTCTCTGAAGTGGCTGGTTTGATGTCTCTACCTCATTTGTCACTTTCTTTCAGCTCCTCCAAACATGACTTGTGAAAACATGTCAGTTTTGCTATCCATTTTCTGCATTTATTTTCCCACAGCTTGGATGTTAAAAAAAAAAATGATGGCATCTTCAGGCATTGTGGCATTGTCTGTCTCAGAGGTTAGCGTGAGTGAGAACTGATAGAGCACTGATAGTGCTTTCTTGTCTGCATAGTAAGGTGTAAAATAGCTGTGCATGCTAATTTTGTGCTATCTGTTGGTGTGCGAGGCCTGGTTCAAAGGGTTTTCGAGCTTGGGTAGTGGCAAAACTGCTGGGTAAAGAGTCAGACGTTTAAACTATTTCTTTATCTGAGGATCAGAACAGACAGTGGTATGGTGACCTGATGGCTCAGTGTTTATTTGGTTGCAATCAAGTGCCTGGTGAATGTCATTTTTACTTCTCCTTGGAGCAAAACAACACTGCCATCCACTAGATGGAGGCCTTGTATCTTAAAACTGAACTCCTCTGTGTGATGTATGCTTCAAATTGGCAACAAGAGGGACTTGCTGTAGATTTGATTGGCTACAGAGGGATGGCTGTGCAATCAGAAGGCCCAGAACCTACATAACTGACCTTTGACTGTGACTCTGGTGGATTTTACACCTTGTTATACGTGTTCATGTTAGTCACAGTAAGCTGTTCTTTTGGTGAGAGTCGTGGAAACAAAATCTAAGGCATTTTTTTTTTCCTGATTTGTTTGCATTTTGTAAAAAGTCACAAAACATCATTTTTAATTTCACCATGCAGCTATAAACCACTGAAATGACTTAGTGTCATGTTTAAGAGTGAATGAATAATGAATCACAGGTATTACTAATATAAACCAAACTAGAGAATTGTTTTTTTGTTATTTTTTTTTTAAAGAGTATTCTTGTTAGTGTGTACTAGTGCACAGCTGCAAGGACTAAAGTTCACAGCAATGTGGTTAATTTCTTTATAGACCTTTTAATGTACTAACCTTGCATGACGTGATGTGTGCTGTGCAGAGATGCATTGTTATGTATTCTCCCCTTTTTGCGGCATTATGGTGGCATAATGTCACTGCAGCGCACGAGATTTTTTTTTTTCTGAATATAAAGAGGAGATGGGAGTGATCATTTTAAGCATGTTATAAAAGGGCTGAATGAACAGATATTAACTGTTAACATTTGTTCTTTTTTTTTTTGTAGGGGAAAAAATTGGGGAAATTGATCATTTCCTGTTTGAGTTTAATGTTAGGGTGTGGTGCAGTGATGAGATGAACAAAGATGAACAGCATTGATAGGTGTGAGCACAACTGTACATCTGTTACAGTTATTGGATACATTTATCTGAATATATATATATATATATATATATCATATATATTATATATATATATATAGTGAACTATGAGAAATAAAATAGTTTGAATGATTTTTAAATACACTGTCTATTAAAAAGAATATAAAATTAGATAAAAAGGTGCAAACAACCCATTAAGAGATTTGTGTTGCATTCTCGTCTTTTAAAGTGTGTGTGTGCCTGTGTGTGTGTGTCTGTGTGTGTGTGTGTCTGTGTGTGTGTGTGCCTGTGTGTGTGTGTGCCTGTGTGTGTGCCTGTGTGTGTGCCTGTGTGTGTGCCTGTGTGTGTGTGTGTGCGCATGTGCCTGTGTGTGTGTGTGTGTGCGCGCCTGTGCCTGTGTGTGTTTCATAAAACACATTGACTTTGTGGAAGGATGGCTATTGCCTTGAATGGAAGGTGCTGGCACCCACAATATAATGGGTCTTCTGAATGAAATAGCAAAAATAAACACTGTCTGTGTTACACTGTTGCTGTGGATAAAGGCCCATGATGGACAAGGCAAGAGAGAAGGAGATGCAGAAAGAGGGAATAAGTATTGGCCATTGAAAAGAATAGTGAACAAGGCTTTTGACATAGCATTATCTCCTGCTGTGCAGGACATTTTCCTCAGAGGGCAATGTAGCATTCTTTTAGGCCTGGTTCTAGATAACATGGCACACGTAAGGCATTTATATTTGGATGGCCACAAGATGAAGGAATTTTTTGCACTTTTTCTTGCCTTGTTTTCTTTTTTTTTTGTTGTTGTTGTTACATCTTCATATATCTATTCTATTTATTTAATCATCTTATGGTAGATGATTATAAGGTGAAAGTGATGAATAGACCTGCTGTTAGATTGAGATCATCTTTGCTTATTTATGTGAAGGATGACTTTATTAGACAAGCATATCTCAGTATGTTAATGTCAGTACCAGCCACATACATATGCGCAAGAATATTTCCATAATTGCACTCTGTGTCTCTACTTCTGTACTATTCTGATCGGCCAGGCATCTGTAAGGGAAAAAGAGCTCTAAATGATAGACTTAAGAACTGCAAGATTATTTTATTGTCTGTTGTTTCTGAAATGTGCTGCAACTTGCCTAAGAACTGGATTTTCAAAAAAAAAAAAAAGCCACTTGGGTATTGTCCTTTCTGTTCATGGAAATAGTATAACTTTTCCCTTAGAAAAGTGTGTTCCTCCATTTCTGCTCCACAGCTTGAGTTTGACTTTCTTGAGCACTGAGGGTTTGGGTTCTGCATATTAAAGAGTGCAATCTGTGTCCAGCTCTACTGTTCTGCTGCTGCTTGTCCAGGATCATTTATAATCCGCTTCAATGTCCATGGCCACTACAGCACTTTTCTATGGGTGATAGCTTGTCCTACATGTTTGACTTGTAACAGAAAATAGCAGATCGACACAGATTTGCCTTCAGTATGTCGTGTTTTTACTGATATGTAGCCGAGCGCTAGTCACATCATGTGCAGCCTCTGTTATTACATGTTGCAGGTACTGACTGTTTACATATGTGTAAATACGATCATCTGTTCATGTGTGTGCAATGATCAATAAACAGAAGCCTGTGCTTTCAACTTAATCAGCTTTCTTATTACTGACTTTGGTCTGATTTTGAATATAGCAGAAAGTGTCTAGATGATTCAGCCATCACATCAACAGACTCCTTTTCAGCTACTTTGGCATCGAATGTGCCCGAGCATAAACCGATTATTATAAAATCACAAGCCTCAAGAGCATAGTCACTCAGTAATGAGACTCAATGTGATTTGGTGCATTTTCTAAAGCAGACGTATTGGAAACTTTTTGTACAATGAGCAGTGTTTTAGCATGCACTCCTTAACTGATGTGTAGATTTTCTCCACAGCTGGAGGATTGTGCTCTCCAAAACAGATGCTGACTCATCTCAGCTGGGTGTAGCTAGTCCACAGCAAGAGATCAGGTAATGTGCTCCTTATATGGTCCGAAAGATCCACGAGAATGACTCTTCACTGAGATAGACACAAGTAATAATGTTTTGCAGAACTTTTTTGCTGGATTTTGTTGTCCTTAGACTGCCCGTCAAATGCTTTGGAATATGTGGAGTTTCCTAAAGTTGACAATTAAGAAAGAATAAATAGTGCTCCATCAAAAGCAAATAACTCTTTAAGGGCTTCATTATTTACTCAGAGTGTAATGGGTCTTAAAAGAAAGTACACTGATTCGGTGACGCAGTTGGAAATTGTATCAACTGTAAAATCTATATGCATTTTTTTTTTCTAGGATGGTTCTGGATTATTTGTGTTTTATAATTTTTCTTTAACCAGAACCAATTCCTTGACGTTTAACCACAAATGCTAATGCAGGGAGTTCAAAAACTTTTGACTAACAATGTACATCATTGTGAAGTTCAGGATCTTTTTTTCTTTCTCTTTTTTTTTTTTTTTTTTTGTCGTCAAACCTAACACTGTGACAACAGTGGATCATAGAATAAAACGACTTAAGACAAACTCGTCTAATGAGTCTCTGCCTGCCATTGTTTAAAAGATTCTTGCTTTATAATATACATTCTTTGTATGCATTCCTGTCTGGTAAAAATTGAAACTACAGACAGAGGTCACATCAAGTCAAATAGTCTCCAACATAGAAATGAGAGCCAACAAAATCCCCAAAATGATCTTTGGAATTAAGTAGACTTATTGCTACCCCAAGTGATGTACTAATATACATGGTCAAATACACTAATAGTTTTATTGCTGCATAGTACAGGCGTATTTAAGTAATCATAACATATTCTATAAATACTTTTAGTTCACCTAAATAAATATAAATACAGTATTTTACTTTAGGGTCTTTATAAGGACAACAATGACATGACAGTTTTACAGAGACATAAAATAAATTGGTTTCCGTTTGAAGCATTTATAGTTTTTTAGTCTCTTCTGAACTAAATCTGCAGCTATTTCTTTTTCTCTCTTTGACAATTTTTTTTTTCCAAAAATAATGTTATATTGCTAGGACAGTTATTTAAAATAGATTCTGTTGACAATCTCATGATATGCTTGAAGTACTGTCACTCTTGTATACAGCTAATTCTGGCTGTGTGTATCTCATTGGTTGTGTGTCAGTGCATAGTCTGGCAAAGAAGACCTGTCAAATTACTGTGAAAACTCAGACCGGCATCAATTCACCACAAGCAATATAATAATAATAATAATAATGTCAACCTATATACCTTATCACCTCTGACAACAGGTCATTTATTCATCCGTTCATCTTGGGTGCTATGAATAAGAAGCCTATCCCTGGAACACTGAGTGCAAGGTTTGAATACACCCTGGGTGGGTTGCCAGTCCATCACAGGGCACCATGCACCACATACACATTAAAAACAACGTAATGTCCAAAACTGAGAACCTGATAGAACCCCAAATAAAAAGTCGGGTGTTTCAAATTAATATTTACATTTGTAGGAATTTATACAAAAATTGTACATGGATTTTATTTTTTAATAAAAATGAGGTTCATTAACGTCAGCCTGCCCCTAATCCTTCCAGACACTTCATACAAACTGAACTGTTTAATTGTTGCTTTAAATTGCAATTATTATAGCATGATGATAATCCTAATATCGGTCTAAGGATCAAAGTTTGTAAAGGATGTTGAAAAATCCCTCAATTTCTACATTACAGAACATTACATCTTAGTCTAAACTGTTTATTGTAGAATCTTCCAACATATTTCTCCTTCAGTTCTTGCTTACATCTTTGCTTTTCTGTTTTAAATTACTGGAGCTATGTCTTTTCTCTCTTGCTGAGGTAGAGGTTGTAAATTCCTGGCTGAAGTCATTGTTAGTGTTTACATAGCCCTTGGATCTCCTCCCGTTTTTTTTTTTCTCACTCTCTTCCTGAGCACGAGCTCTTTTTAAGAGCAGGTCGAGACACAAACCGTTAGAGCTCACGCAGGCTGGGCATCAGTGGCTACTGTGAGAGAGCAACTGCCACATTTACATATTGGTAAGTTTTATACTAAATTTACTCTCCATTTTTGGCTTCTTCACATAAAACCCAATAAATACCCAAAAACTTCACTTGTATTATAGCTTTTGAGTGTGCCTGTGACAGCTGGATTACCTCAGAGACGCTAACATTAATGCTAATATCACACACTGGGGCTTAAGTACGTTGCTGAAAGATTTTTTGGTTTTTCATTTTTGATTTAGCAATAGCAATTATCTATTTTTATAGTTTAGTTTTGCTTTTATTGTATGTAAATTATCTGAACCAAACTGCAGAGTAAATGTGCAGTAATTTAATTCAAGAAGAAGTTGATTGTTTAAATGAACTATATAAAATAACAAACATAGTCTAAAAAGCGCAATTAGCAGGACTGCAAAAGACCTCACCTTGTCTAATAACAACTTCACCTTGTCTAATCTATCTATCTATCTATCTATCTCTGTCTGTGTGTGTGTGTGTGTATGTATATGTATATATATATATATATATATATATATATATATATATATATATATATATATATATATATATATATATATATATATATATATATGTGTGTGTGTGTGTATATATATATATATGTGTGTGTATACATGTATGTATAATTATAAGCAGTAATTTTAATTTAAATTAGTCAGGTTTTCCAGGACACATATATATATAATTGATAAGGCCTTATTAAAACCAGCTCAGCCAAAACCATGAGCTTTATTTTCCCAAGCAACTTTTCCACACCTAGATGTTTGGCCAGTAAAATGATATCATGTTAACTCATTTTTTCATTTTCCTCCCATTTCTATTATTTAACATCTCCTCAAATTCTCTGATCTTTTTGTTTTGTGTCTGTGATGAACATAACATCAGAGCTACATCATCCTTGCAAAAATATTTGTATGCAGTTAAGAGGTTCATCCATATAAGGTTTGTGCTAGCTGAGAGCACTGTTTGTACTCCTGGCTTCAGTAATCGAGAGCTTTTTGGAACACAATTTGTGTAATTAGTCACCAAAAGAGTTCCAGCAGCTGGATTGTCTCATTCTCTCATCATGCTCCTCTGCTCTCCACTAGGGGGAACCTGTGAAACTCAAGCGTCCACCCTCAGCACTGGAGGTCCTAATTAGGTAATGTGGAGCTGTGGACACATGTAAAGGGACATTCTGTCCACTGGGGGCAGAGTTGAGTCCCTCCTACTATTCCCCTTTATCTCCAGCTGGCTGGATGTAAGCCTTATAACTGTCCCATAGCGATAATACTAAACAGTTCTGTCTAAAATGACATAACTGTATTGTGCAAATTCATCTCACCACAAAGGAATAGGAACGGATAAGTCCTATTATAAGGACAATGTATAATTTTTATAAATAAATGAAGAATGTACTTTTTTTTTTTTTTTTTTTTTTTTTTATGAAAAAGAGAAATGCAGGAGATCTGAGTAGGTTTTTAAAGTTTTAGAAATACGAGTTCCTTAATGTGTAATATATATGCATATGAATAATTTCTTCAGTGAAATTAAATGAAATTGGGGCATAGAATTTATTATCACCACATATACATTACAGAGTGGATATACGTATAGGTAGAAGGATGTTGGTGATGGAGCTGCCAGGTAAGAGGTGAAGAGGAAGAGGAAGGCCAAAGAAGAGATGTATGGACGAGTTTAAAGAGGACATGAAGTTTATTGTAATTTCTTTTCTCCTTGCATATCCTAACTGAGGAGCTTGAGGTCGGAGCGCAGAATATCCTTTGAGCCTTATACGTACATATAGCATGAGAGAATCAGAATCAGGTTTATTGGCCAAGTGTGTTGACACACAAAATTTGGTTCCAGCTGTTTGTGACTCTCAAATGTACAGACATAAATAACACTATAACTATACAAGATATTACAGACTATACAAAACAATGCAGATGTGATACAATAGACATTATGAGTACAGAATATATGACTGATCAGTTATGCACATTGTGTGGGAAATGCATGGTGCAAATAACAATATTGTGCAATATTATGCTTTTTGTACAATATACAGCAGCAGTGGTGTGTAATATATACAGATGATGTGATGATACAGATGATAATTTGTTAATTTTACCAATTGTAGGTCTCATTTAAAACGATGAAAAAATACCCCACTGTTATGTGCAACTGTTTCTCAGAAAATGTGTAATATGGAGCGAGTGGTATAAATAATGTTGCACTCACTTTATTCGCATTATGTCTCCTAACCTCTGTCTGTGTGGCTTATCTAAGGCAACTTTATCAGGATAAGTTCACAGTGAGTTCTTACATGAAAAAACCTTTTAGTATTTTATTTCTGGGAGAATATAATGTGTGTGTGAAATTAAGAGCAGACAGTTCCAACACTAGGTATAGGCTGCATATGCACTTGGTAGTGACTGTATATAGACATATTCTTTTGTCAAATCACTGTGCTGTTGTAATTGATAATGGTAAACTTGGCAGATGGATCTTTCTAGTGAGAGTTAGGGCTTGGTGCAGGCATGTCTAGAATGCTGCTTTCCCAGGCTGCCCCACGTTTCCTGTCTCTCTGTGTCCTCCAACTTCACATTCTTAATAGAAATCACTTTCAGCACTCTGCGGATGGCCCTTAGCATTATGATGGACCAAGCTAGAATTTTGTTCAAGTTGTCAAAGAAAAAACAAGCACAAATCATATACATTAGAATATACAGACAGGCCACTTTATTTGGTACTTTTTAATATATAATTTTACATTTTAATAGTTTATTGCAACTATATTTACAGGATTTTTTTTCACAATAAAACATAATGGGGAAGCTGTAGCCGAATGGTTAGAGAGTTTGACTCCTAACCCTAAGGTTGTGGGTTCGAGTCTCGGGCCGGCAATACCACAACTGAGGGTGCCCTTGAGCAAGGCACCGGACCCCCCCAACTGCATAAATGGCTGCCCTCTGCTCCGGGTGTGTGTTCACGGTGTGTGTGTGCATTTTGGATGGGTTAAATGTAGAGAACGA
Organism: Tachysurus vachellii; assembly: GCF_030014155.1. Lineage (NCBI taxonomy): Eukaryota > Metazoa > Chordata > Actinopteri > Siluriformes > Bagridae > Tachysurus > Tachysurus vachellii. The sequence goes on from NC_083472.1 coordinate 12,536,471, forward strand.
ATTCTGAGTATGGGTCACCATACTTAGCTGTACGTCACGTCACTAATTACAGATAATTATTATTATAATGTTGATAAAGTTAACATTATAAAAACATCTTAAAAATGAAAAGGTTTAATCTCACTCAGTGTGGACGGTGAGTATCAGTGAACTGCCATTCCTGAACGTGTTTTTTCCGAAAGATATTGGGTTCAAGTTCAAGATATGTCCTGAATCCACTGCAGCATTGTCTTGACTGTATTCTTCAGGTTCTGTTTGTGCTAAAAGCTGAACCTGTGCTTCAATCTGAGGTCATGTGCACTATGTAGCATGTTCTTCAAGGACCTTTGCATTTGTCTGCATTCATCCTTCCATAAACACTGACTAGTCTCCCTGTCCCTGCTTCTGAGAACTACTACCAATCCACAATGCTACCGCTACCATGTTTCATAATAGGGATTGTAGAAGCCAATTATAAGCCAATGCCTGGTTTTGTGTGATGAAATGCTTGGGATTTAACCCCAAAAGCATTTTTTTGTCTCATCAGAGTAATGACAGAGTGCCTGTCATGGCTCCTGTGTAGTAACTCTACTATAAATACCTGGCAGGCTCTCACATCTCTGCACTATTAGAATGGCCATTAGGTTCTTCATCCCTTCCTGTCCAAGGCCCTTATGGCTCTGTTACATAGCTTAGCCAGAAGGTTAACAGTAGGGAAGAGTCCAAGCATAATATGTGATTTGGGACACAGGGTAGGTTTTTTTTCTTGCAAGATCCCAGTTACCCTTTTATGCTATCAATAAAAAAATCCCAACAACAAACCTGTCCTCAGATTAAACTAGTTGGGGATGGGGAAGGTGACTGTAAAGAGCATTTGCTAATACTGAGCTCAATAGTGTTACTGTTCAGCTCATGAATGATTTTAAACACTTCTGGATAGAATCTGTGTCACATTTGTACAAAATGTTAAAAATAACATTTGGATCAGTTCCTGTATTGGGTCATTATCTCATTGTGAGGATGCACAGTGGTTCTATACAGTGGATGCAGTGCTACAACTGGCTTTAATCCAGAGACACATTTAGTGCCAAATTTCATTTATTCCTTTTCTTTAACCACTTGCATTTGTCTACCAGTTTTCACTCTTATACAGCTGCTTTGGCATATTATAATGTATATGAAATACTAGTTTTAATTAATTCTCAGATGTTTTGTCACGCAGTGAGTCTGAAGAGCTATTCTGTGCATGTTGTGTGCATATGCCTGTTTTTTATTTTTTGAAAAGGGGCTATGTTCTGTTGGATCTTGTTTGTTGGTTTTTGTGTACATGAACTGCTTCCTGAAACACTGTTCTGCCTCCAGCTCCTTCATGAACCTACCTGATTCTTGTCTCACTTATGCTGACCTTCATAATCAGTGTTTATAAACAAGCTGCAGATGGTCCTGACCGGATCAAGAGCACTGCCTCTCTGTCTGTGGAGGGGGTAAGATAACAGATGAGTGAGGCGTTGTTTAAGGGTTGTGCCAAAGGGCGTGAGCAGGGCTATTTCAGGGCTATCCAGAAGGGATGGTCTCAGGAGAGGACAGGTGGAATGACACAAAGCTTTCCCTATTGTATAGTAACAGCTGTATTTCCACCAAATGACTCATTCAGGCCAATGTCAACATTCCAACTTTTCAGAAATGAAATATATAGAATCTATTTTAAAACACATACATCATCACACAAATGAGACCAGAAATCACATGGGGAGATACTGTGTGTACTGCAGGGTAAAATAAACATAGTTTGTGCTTTTTAAGAATTTGTCATAGTGGAAATTTCACAACATATAATTGCGAATTATTGTATTTATGATGTTCTATATTATTTATACTAGCCTACTTGGCTGTTCGTTTGAATGGGTTTAATCGAAAATACTGTTATCTTGAATCTAATGATAAATTTAATAGAAATTAGTCTTCTGTGATTGGATAGTTCAGAAATTAAGAGCTCCAAGTCACTAATGGGAACACCATTTCAGTGTTTATACAAATTTACACAAATGCATTTTTGATAAAATGCCAAAACTTTGACTAAAGTTGATGCGTGATTTTTACAATGTCAATTTAAAATAATTTAGACAATATCTATTAGAAACTGCTAGAAGCTAATGCAGAATGATATGGTTTCAGCAATTAGGTTAAGATGTGTGATGGAAACAGTTTAAAGTTGTAAGTCACAGTACTATAAATTCATAGCTAAGTAAAGGTAAGTACACCACTATTCATGAGAGGATGAGACATGCCCTAATAATCTCATGTGTGGCTGAACACAGAAATCATAAAAGGCTAATGGCTTAAATGTATAACAAAGACACAAATAAGTGAAAGATTATGTTTGATAAATGATACACACACATTATATAAACACAGAAAGAATGCTGTGTATATATAAATTACACCACACACACACTGTACGTTTTAGAGCCTAAGCCTTTGTAGACAGCTGATCCACTTCTCCATTTCAGTATAGTACACAGAGAAGCTTCCAAGTATCTAAAAGCCCTGCTGTGGAAGTTCCAGTCTGTATTGACGTCCCAACAAAGGAATTTGATATCTAGCCCTCTTTCTATGCTCACCTCTTCCCCCACTCATTTGGGGCATACCCTAACATGGTTAGAACATGCGGTGGTTTAAGTACTGTATAATAAAGCCTGGGGCAGCACAGAATGTTTGGAGGTGGTTTGAAGTTGGGGTTGTGTGAACAGAGAGTGGGGTATTGGTGCTTACTAGGGGCAGGCGTGGTTTCACTGGGTATATATAACAGTGGGAATACTGTTTATTTACCCTCTACATTGAATTCCTTGGTCTAAGAGTTTCTCTTTCCTGCTAGGAACCAACCATGACTTTCTACAGGCACTCAGGTAAAATGTGTTTGCTCTACTAAAGATATGGTTGGATTTATAGAGCATCATTCAAGGATTCTGATGGCTTGCTCTGTACAAACCTAAATTCTAGGTTGACTGATTGGTTTCTGGGGTTGTTATCCGTGGATGCTGATGTGACCAGTATTCACTGTTGTGGTTGTTCTGTAGGATTTGGGAATTTAGTTTCCTGATTTGTTTGGTGTCTGTCTGTCTGTCTGTCTGTCTGTCTGTCTGTCTGTCATTCTATGTAAAATCTGAAAGCTATTGATCTTAAACACTACTAAGGTGTTTCTTCTGGTGAGGTGGTTATTGTTGGCAAAGAAGTTTTGTGTGACTGGATTGGAGAATTCAATAATTCGCTTATGTGCTATGGATTGTTATTTTTATTTATTTAAGTACACATTTATGGTCTCCGCTTTAGATACAGTAGTTTCTTGATTTAGTTGATGGATTTAGTTTCCATCTCTGCTGGCTCTTCCTCAGTGACTCAGTTCAATCCTATGAAGACCTTTTTGTATAATCCATGTTCTTCCCACTGGGACAAAATTGCTACTCTATTAAACTCACTGGCAGAACACACCAAAAGGATCACAGAGGTTTGATGATGCCAAATGACCTCATAGTGCTCAGGTCACAGGGATGAAGTTCAGATTCAGACTCCAGAGCACAATTACTTTAAAATTATCTGCATTGTTTCAAAATTTATTTTCAACATACTATATTAAAGTATGTACTATACTCAAGTCTGGAAACTTCTTTACATTGGACCTGCATTGATAGTCACAGAACAAAGCTACATGTGAAAAAAATACATAGGAGAGAAAACGAACAGTTGGAATGTCAGTGCCTGTGTAAAGGGTTTTAGTAATATAATTTGAAAAGGATACTTTTCAACTTTTTGACCTATGGATACTTTACAGACTGTTTATATTGTACTGTATATGACCTCCAGTGGTATGTTAACAAATGGATCTATGAGTAACACAACACCCAAAGACCGTTGACATGAAAAGTCCACTGGGATGAATTAGTCTGTCCTTCAAAAAGTACTCTCTTTATCAATGGCCAAAGCATGTGGCTCTGTCAGCATTAAGTGAAGGTCTTAAAGCTAGTTGGAACTCATAATTGTGGCCAGTTGGATAGCTGTCCTTTCATACATATCTCTTAGATGTTTGGTATACTGTTGCCAGGCTATGCATGATTACAGCCAACATGGAGGGAGGATGGATTAGCCCGACACATTCATCATCCCATTCTCATCTTTCAGGCGTGGAACATCTGAGTCACCCACACAGATATAAAGCTGCAATGTCATTGTATTTACTTTCATAGGTTAAATAAAGCTGCTGACATTTGGTGCTGCTAATACTGGACTGACATCTTGAACGAATTAGTGCTGCATTGTTATACTTCATGAATATAACAGCGAAGATAAATATATATGTTTATATTATTATATCATATATTACAAAATCATGATGAATAAATAAAAATACATGTATATCTAAAACATATAATCTTAAACATATAATTTCAGATATTCTTTATCTGTACTGTACTGACCTCTTGAGGCAACTCTGTATCAGTAAAATAGAATATAAATGTACAAATTTAGAATCAGACTTCTGAATACAGAAGAACATGTCTAGCTAATCAAAATGCATCTTCTTTCTCCTGTCTGACATCACTACAGGCCCACGTAGCTATCTCAGCTCCATCATGACCGAGCGCTTCAACTGCTTCTACTGCAGAGATGATCTGCATGGCAAAAAGTACATCATGAAGGATGAAAAGCATGTGTGTGTGCGCTGCTTTGACAAGCTGTGTGCCAACACTTGTGCAGAATGCCGTCGACCTATAGGAGCTGACGCTAAGGTGGACTTCCTCTTCATTTACCAGAGAAATACTTTTACACGCAACCAACCACCCACTCTGAAACAGTGTTGAAACAGTATACAACAGTATTGTTGTAGCTATACTGTACGATCAGACTTCATTTATGTATACTTTAGTACCTTTTAACCAGTGCTTTTATCCCAGTGTGTTTTGCATAAACGGATGCCTAAATAAAACTGACTTCTCTTTATTTATTTACCCCTTCTATCTCTGTTTTAAGGAGCTGACCCATAAGAACCGCCACTGGCATGAGGACTGCTTCCGCTGTGCCAAGTGCTACAAGCCACTGGCCAACGAGTCTTTTGCAGCTAAAGATGATGGCAAGATCATGTGTGGGAAGTGTGGTGCCCGTGAGGACTCACCCCGCTGCCAGGGCTGTTACAAAGTCATCATGCCTGGTGTGTGATTCCACTCATTCGTCTGTTATTACAGTCTCATCATTAGCAAATCTATCCTCCTTTTCAGTATTCCTTCAAGTCAGCCCTTGGCCACTGTGTTTCTCTTCAGGGTCTCAAAATGTGGAGTACAAGCATAAAGTGTGGCATGAGGAGTGCTTCATCTGCTTTGAGTGCAAGCAGCCGATCCGCTCGCAGAGTTTCCTGACCAAGGGGGACGAATTCTACTGTGGAGCTTGCCATGAGAAGAAGTTTGCCAAGAACTGTGCCCGCTGCAAGGAGGTGACTGCTGCAAGCAAAGAGTAGAGCAGAGGTTCCCAACCCGTGGGTCACTGAGGGCATTATGTTTCACACGCTGTGACAGAATGGCATTTAACAAATAAAAAAGTAAAGTAAAACACTACTAACAAATAAGTCTTCTGGACATCTGACCCTCACACACCAAAGCTTCTTGATGTGTTTGAATGTATGCTTTTATATACACAGGCCATCTAGTATACATTTATATCGTCTATATGTATAATCACATGAATGACTCTAATAACAAATCATAATCACCCCAAGAATTTGATATATTTATATAAATTTGATTTGATATAGGGGGGCACGGTGGCTTAGTGGTTAGCACGTTCGCCTCACACCGTATGTGTGCCCTGTGATGGGTTGGCACTCCGTCCAGGGTGTATCCTGCCTTGATGCCCGATGACGCCTGAGATAGACACAGGCTCCCCGTAACCCGAGATAGTTCAGATAGGCGGTATAAAATGAGTGAGTGAGTGATTTGATATATTTTTAAGATTATATCTGTAAATGCAATCTACAGTATATATCTTTAGAAGGCATAGACCTTGACACCACTGAAACGCTTCTTTCAACTTGTAGTTCTAGCAAAAAACAGGCTATTTATTTTATTCTATGAAGTTCAGTTCAGATATTAATGACATAATGGCCACCGTGTTTAATTCCACAACCCAAAATGAACTTGTAAGTCTGAGAGATAATGAAGATTTTACACAAAAATTGGGAAAGCCCTTCCTTGGTCACAGAACCTCTGCTATCCACACACCAGTCTGTAAAAAAGTTGTCTGTTCCAGTACAATACATGTACAGTATATATTTCATTATTATAGTTCACCAGATTTATTCAATGTACTGTACAAATGTGATTTCAGTGCTTGAATATTTTCTTAACATTTCTTTAAATCATTTCTGTCATCCATCTTGCAGCCCATCACCTCTGGTGGGATCAGCTATCAGGATAAACCCTGGCACTCTGAATGCTTTGTGTGCCTCACCTGCAAGAAGCCGCTGGCTGGTGCTCGCTTCACTGCTCATGAGGATGATTTCTACTGTGTGGACTGCTACAAGACCTCTGTGGCCAAGAAGTGCTCTGGATGTCAAAATCCCATCACTGGTAAATATGGATGATGCTGAGCTGTAGCGATTTAATGTGTTTTAGTGAATTTTAATAGTTAGAAACCACTAATGTGAGGGGAAAAGAATCATCTCCTGTTTGACACACAAATAAATTTGCTTCTTACAGGTTTTGGCAGAGGGACTAATGTGGTGAATTATGAGGACCACACTTGGCATGAGTACTGCTTTAACTGTAAGAAGTGCTCTCTCTCCTTGGCTCACAAGCGCTTCGTCATGCATGAGGAGAACATCTACTGCCCTGACTGTGCCAAAAAGCTGTAAGACTGCAGATGATGTTTCCAGATTGCATTTTATGGAAGTTTCCACCTTATACTGGTGGCAACTAGAATTCATTATTAGTGCTTTTGGTCTGCTCCTTAATTGGTGATTCAATAATCAAGCTAATCAAAGGCAAAAAAACAAACAAAAAAAAAAACAGGGCAAATAGGATGGTTTTACTGATGATGTGCTGCACAGATTGAAGCAGACAGTATTTTTCTTGGTAGAAAATAGCAAGTGGTGTGTAATCAGTGTAATAAAATTTGCAGTCAGTTCTCCATTACTTCACAGCAGTACACGAGTGTCTCTGGTGAGATGCAATACTGTAATAAGATTTTAGATTCAATTTAAATACATAAAACCACGCAGGCTTTACTGGAAGATTTGTCATGCCGCTTTGTGAAAATGTATTTTGTCTGTTTAACATAATTAACACACACGAGTATTATGCTTTTGAAATTCTGATGCGACACATTTAACATGAATCCTTTGGCATGCAACAACATTAGTATATACTTTATTCATGGCATTTAGAGTGAAGTAACAATGAATCTGAACAATAAATTTCAAGCTTCAACTAAAGCCTTCATTTATGAATGAAAAAACCACAAAAAGTTTACAGATGGTATGAACATCACAAACATTTACTTATTTTATCTAGCAAAACTTTATTTGAACAGTTTATAGCTTTTCCAGTATAGTTTGGGTAAATTTACAACTATATTTTTTCAAGATACTGAATATTGCATCCTATTTAGAGCCCTGGTCAATAAAATGATTGTCATGGCCAGTGAAAGCATATCATGTAACATTTAGTTTTTAATATAGGAAAATAAATATACGTCTCATCCTTTTTCTAAAGGCACCATTCTATCCTAACACCATAATGAGCACTATAAGCTAGACGACGGCTCTGAAACCCAAAACACTCAAAAGGTTTACAGGGTCCTGGACGAAAGAAGCTGCAACTGCACTGGTGTGACCCTGTCCAAGTGACCACACTGACGTCCTGCAAAATCAGCACACATCAAGATCACAGAGATTGCTGACTGCTTGTACAGCAGCCACTACAAGACTTGAAGCACTTTGGGGTGTCTAACAATATTGTAAACCACGTGGAAGGGAGGGACTGCAGAAAGGCTAAAGTAAACAAAAAGGGTTCTGCAGCCCAGCTCTCCCTTTACACGCCAAGCACATTTATTTTTCTTTTGCCCGAGTGCCTACACTGGAATTCTAGTCAGTGTTTGGGTCTCAACCTGAAAATTTTAATTCTGGGGTGTTCCTTGTCCTGGACAGAAGAAAAAAAAAAAAAAAAGCAATTAACTAAAGCAGTGAGCAACAAAACATGGCTTTCAAGTAAACGATCCATGCCTATAAGGGAAAGAGGGGTGTTATGAGAGGAATGATAATTAGTTTATTAGTAAATGACCATGATCTTAAACAGTGAAATGCCCTGTGCTCAGTGGCCCCAGACATTTCTGAGTAATCTAGTGTATAAAAAAAAGTCCACACGTGCCCAAAATAGACTATATATTTGGACCAATACAAGTCTCTAATAAACACTTCAAGCATTTGAGGTTCAAGCGTTTCCTTGCAACTACTAATAGTGCTATGAAACAGACAGGAACTCAAACATTAAACATTAGCATTTCTTTTAGCTATGAGCCCTGAGCACAATTCATCTGGATCCACCACCAGGATTTCCAATTTATTTAAACCTGGTCCACATCGAACGTTTTTATGCAGTCACACCAAGACAATCATGTTTGAATCAACCTGACAGCATATTTTACCCAAAATAACTTGCAATAACCTCCAGCAACATTCATATTCCTCATCCATCCATTCCCCGGACAAACGAACAGGCCCAGGTTCTTTCGTGTTCTACATCAGATACTGTTGAGGAGCAGCAGAAGAAACGTGCACCAGAGACGAACCAACCAAAATACACTTCCCTTTTACTTCTACTCTCTATTCCTCAAGCCATATAGGAGAACAGCTGAATACTGATCAAGTTCATAATACTTACAGAATAATGTTTTAAATATTACCTTTATGAGATAAATTGTACAAGACATAAAACTTAAGGATTTAAAAAAGTCAGAGGAAAAGAAAGGTAGACTTCAAAACACTTTAGGACCTGACAGAATTATGACCCTGAGGGAATGTGGGAACACTAGCAATTATTCAAGCTTTGAAAACAGACCAGAGAATCACCTCTGCTTAACGTTCTACAGGGAAACAACACGCACCTACACAACTCATCTCAATATGCAGTAATCAGGAACTTACAGTAATTTCTGTGTGCTAGAATGACATAGTAGAGTAAGAAATAGATTCACTCTGGCATTCAGAGATGTACGTTAGTTTTGGGACTCTTACATTAGACTTATGTGAATATCTAACTGAGAAATAGAAACGTCCACATCGGCAACAGCCACAAACCTGAAACGAACAACGTTAAAACCTTCATTCAACAAGTTACAAATGTTTCCAGGGTTTTTTGTTTCTTTTTGTTTTGCCTGGAGCACCTTCATCCTTTAAAAACTAAAGCAATTTGAAAAGGTTTTGGCTGAGCTTGAAATTCAGCATTTTAACCAAATCCTATTGTCACTTTTTTATGAAATACCTTGACCAAGCTTTGCTAGGGTTAGAGTTTAAACAACAGCAGGAAAGAAGACAATTATCAGCCTGTTGCCTGCGTCATCACATTAGATTGGGCAGTAGATGGAAAATGCAGGTAAGGGGCTACATGCATTAGAGTAACTTTAAGGAAGCGCTGCCAAGGCCCTCTATAGACTCATAAGCAGAAAAAGCCTGGATAACAGTCATAGTTGAACAGTACTTACTCAGTTCACCAACAAATTATACCAGTGTGAGAGAGTTGGAAGTGTGCCTCCTCTGACCTCAACAGCTTTACTTCACATTAATTGCTCACTTCTGCTTCGGCCCACTGACAAACTGGGATCATTGAAATAACTAATTCGACTTTAACGAAATACAAACAAGAAAACAAAATGAATAAAGAAAAGAACGAGTCATAAAATGCAAAGTCAGAAGAATAAATTACAAAAAGACTCAACATAAAAATAACATTAATATTGACGAGAAAAAACAAACGAGAAAACTGACAAGATGCACAAAACAAAAAGAAAGAGGCAGGAAAACAGAAAATTAAGCATAATGAAAGATTATGTTTCCCTGAAGCATTTTTCTTATTTTCAGCTTTTAAAAAAATGTATATTCAACTATATTTTCGGAGGTGCAGACGTTGAGGCCTTCCTCTGTGATTCAGTTTCTCTGGCTGTCCAGCTGAGCACAAGGAACTTTGGAACTCAACCAGACAAACATCGTGGAGTGCAATTAGCCACCGTCCTTGTGCGAAGATGTCAAATCAAATCTCTGAGGAGAATTATGTTGGGGAGGGAGGGAGGGAGAGAGAGAGAGAAATGGGGAAGGGAGGAAAACACAGGGAAAATTCAGTACAATGCATACATCTTTAACAGAAAGCAATTTACTTGTTGCATATGGCCTCAAAGTGCTATTAAAAAGAGATCAAATTTATAGAAAACATGAGCACTAAAAAAAGCACAAAAAAACCCTCCTCACCAGAAAGGGCTTCAATGGGTTGAACAGGACGGAGGGTGTTCCCAGGGGCCGACTTGTCATCGAAGGCCACTCTGGGCCCATCAGGTCCCACACCACAATCTATTAGACCCTGATTACAGGAATCGGGCCGGACTTTAGTGTGAACTCCCAGATCAATGAACTCTTCAAAGCTCCAGGAGCCTTCTTTCCCATTCACCCCATTCTTACAGTCCTCGTTCACAAACTCTGAGCCCTCCATCAGATGTGTCTGTGGGTGAGAATTACTAGAGGAGACAGAATTAAATCTTTAACTGATGAACCAGGTAACAAAATTAAAAAAAAAAAAAAAAAAAAGTTTAAAGCTACAGTTCTGTGTCTCTGTTCACACCAGGTCATGTGTAGAGATTAGATTAAGACAGAGATTAATGCAAACTAAATATGATTACTCAAACCATATAAGCAGACTTCAGTATTCAGGCGAAGTAAAATTGAGGAATTATGCGGAACACCGTCAATGTTTTACAATCTAATGAAGCTGGATTTAACATGCAAACGAGGACCAGTGTGCTGTTGTGGCATAACATATAACATAATGCCTAGCTGAAACAAAAGCATCCTATGTTTTAAAGTTACAAAGGGATGCAAGTGCTTCAGTAAACAAGTAAGTGCACGGATGAAAGTATTTGAAAAACCGCAAAACTGTGCATGTTGTCAGTACTTAAAGCTCAGGTTAACTTTAACACACCCTCATCTGACATCCTGTGTGCTGATCTGCACTCCCTAACCAGCCTCCTTTTTTGGGGTGAAGTTGAAGTTGTCCAAGATGAACCAGAAAATGTAGAGGAGGCCATTTGCTTTAGGAGCCATTTTAAATGATACAAATACATAATCTCAACACAATTTTAAATGACCCCCACATCTATGCATTGCTTGCACCAACAACAAAGTGTTTCCAGTAAGAGACAGCACATAAACCCGTTATACATAAAATCATTTTCAGATGACAAAACCCAAGAAATACAAAGCTGGTGGTGAAGTGTCCGGTGTCAGGTTTCTAAGCAATGCAGCAATCAGGCATTAAAGCGACCAACTTGAGACACACAATTAGTGTAAACGCACGTTATTAAAGAGACACTTAAAATGACCAGGTGTAAAAAGGGTCCAAAATAAAAGGTAATGTTCAAGTTGTAAAACTACGTATGATAGTATCCCTCATGTGAGGGACGGAGAAGGTAAAATAAAACTTTCTGTACCTGACGGCTGTGGGCTGTGCTGCACTGAGATCGTTGTTGTTTACTTTGTCATTCACTATGCAGTGTTCTTTCATGTTGTTAAGTGGCTCTGATTCCAGATGACCTTCTTCTAAAGTCATGCCTTTCTCCTGGACAACAGACTGGTCAATGACCATGTTTTGCATGGAAGGCACAGATTGGTCCTCTGAAATCAGGAAGATCAGGAACGTGGGCATAATAACCAGTAGTGCAAAGTCCTGTAATTCCACCTAAGATGCAGATTAAGCGTATAAACACTTACCCTTTTCACAGTTTAGCTGGTCATCGTCACCGTCACCGTTCTCGTCTAGAATGCCTCCCTCATCGTTACCCTGCAGGAAAGAATCACCAACAAATTGAAAGCCCTGCTTTATCACTTTATAACCTACAACAGCCCTTAATCTTAGCAATGTACAACTAGAAAAAAAAAAAAAAACTTGCCTTATCATCATTTTGGTCCATTTTTCTGGTTCTCTTCATAATTTCCTCAATTCTCTGCAAAGATAAACAAAAACAAAAAAAACAAAAAAAAAAAACCACACATGTACTTGGAATCCTTTACAAACAAGCTGCAAACAAATCTCAGATCCAGTACATAGACTGCATGTTTACTCTGATGGGTACAGTATGTATTTGATATAAATACTGTTATTATACAACCGATAACGCAGCAACATTGATGCAGAAGGATGTTTCCAGTGAACTTATTCACTGGAAACATCCTTCTGCATCAATGCTGCTAGTATCGTTGCTTTTACATCACTTCATAGTATGTTCACCTGCTAGCTCTATCATTAGCTACTGTTTTCATTCTGGATCATTGCTGACACTCAGGCTTCCAACCTGATATTTCCTCAATTGAAGGACAAAAAAAAAGGAGGAAATCCCTGAAGGCAGAAAACATTTAATAGTTTTGGTTCTAGTGCTATATATTACAAATGATTTCTGCTAAATGAGGAGTCCCTCAGTAATGTTGGCCCTTATCAAATGGTCATTTCTCAACTGCGTTTCTGTTTGATGTCAGTTTTCAACATGTTAAACCAGTCACATGTGCTGAAGCCCTGAGATGAAACACTATAGTCCCATGTACAAAGACAAACTTTGTTTAAAACTAGAAGATGATCAGTGACAGCTTTGCAGCTACAGTCATGTGTCAGGTAACGTTTTTGGGCTGATACGGATGCTCGTATAGTTTTGAGCAATAATAGATGAGAAATTTGTGTATTATAGTGACCGTATAGCAACTATAATCACCTTAACAGTGAAATGTGTGAAGTGAGAGCAGGTTTTAATTAAGTAGAATGATGGTGTTTCACCTTCTTCCTCTCCATGCGCTCTTGCTGGTTTTGCTGCATGATGCGCTCTCTCTCCTGTCGTTGCTTCTCTGCCTCCTCCAGAGCCTTTGCTTCTGCCTCCTCTCGCTGTAATCGGACACAAGATCAATTACTCAGCGATTATTCCCATCAGTCACAGCTTTCTGAAGGATGAGTATGATGTATAATTTAGTTTGCCTCTTTCTGTAACTCGGCTCGTTTCTGTTGCTCCTCCAGCTCCAGTCTCTTTCTCTCCTCTTCTGCTTTACGAGCGTTCTCCTCCTCTTCCTTCTTTTTCTCCTCTGCTTGAACCTTCTCCTCCTCCAGACGCCTCACTCTCTCCTCCTCAGCCAGACGCTTTTCCTCCTCTTTTCTCACCCTACAGTGCCGGAAAACTATTTAGCTCTTCAGTACACAAGCTATCATTCTCACATAATGGTGCAAACTCAAAGTGATTCTGTTTACACTATATATTAAAAAATGTGAGTAAATAATAAAAAGAAAAAGGAAACATGCGCTCACTTCTCCTCTTCCTCTCTCTGTAATCTGAGCTGTTCATCTTTCTCCTTCTGCTCACGAACCAGCCGCCGGTTCTCTGCCAGGATCTTAGCAGCTTCGGCAGCAGAGTTAGTGCTGGCTGTGGTTTTCAGACTAGGATCTGGAAGAGTCACGCAGACAATCAGTTCATTTACCAAACAACCAAATACACCATGAAGGTGTTTGGCCAGATAAAGCTTTATAACATTTTATAAGACAGGCATGCAAAATAAAGCAGCCTGAAGTGAAACAGCAGCTTTCAGCAATACAGACTAATGAGTCCAGAAGAGGGCGCAGCAAGGCAGTGAAACTGGGTGCTGACGATACAGGAAAGTAAACAGATTTATGAGAAGATGCAGCTAAATTAAATATTTATGTAAAAGCTAATTAGAGGTCTATGGGTAATTGTACCCAACATGCCCAAAATCTAAATGACATATCAGGCTTTAAAAAGCACTCTTTATCCAGATGTGTTCATCTTTATCCAAAGAGATGTGTTCATATAAACATTTATTTGACCATATATTAACTTTAGAAGAATAACAAGGTCACAACAGAACTTCAGTGTTAGTATTTTAGCTTTTCAGTTAAATGCAGATTATTTATTCATTTATTTATTTTATTTTATTTTTAAAATCATGCTCAGCCTTTATGCAGAATTACTTATTACATGAATGCTGAAAACAGAGCCACTGTAAGTCTGGAGAGTTTTGATTATATCTGGAGAAGTCATTTTCTATACGCAGGATTGTCAGACAGAACCAGGGCATAATATTGTGTGTGCCGTGTATCGTGTGCGTGAGGCTAATTTATTAAGAGATTAAGATCAATCATTAAAACCCTATCTATGAACACAGACTATACAACTGTTTGAACTATACAATATTTAAAAGAAAGATCTACTTTTAGAAACTGATTTTACTGTAAACAAACAATGCTGCTTCCTTTTGCATGTTTCTTCTATAAACACACCCTAAGCTCTGTGGAGGACATTTTTATTTCTCTACTTGTTAGCTGGCTTGTGGTAAACCAGGTCTGTCCACTTTGTCTCTTATTACAGTATATGGACTGTTATTATACTACAGGACTATTATATTATTGTTATTATAGCTGAAGATATAATAACCTCACCATCATCGTATCCAAACCCAATGTTACTCCTTTACAGTTTGTTCGCAGGTCAGTAATTCCAGTCCTGCAGACTCTCACAACTCACATGACTCAGCACATAAAGTGCTTGTTATTTTTCTAGCTAGTTAAAGCAGAATCTTCAGCTGTGGTTTGGTTAGCACTGATTAAAGTACGTGAATGTGACCAGGTAGTTCTCACCATCTTTGGGTTTGGTGCTGGATGCTGGGCTGGTAGTGCTCGTATCTTGAAGTTGCGATGTTTGAGCAGTCATTGGAGATGCGTCTTTGGGCTTGGACTCTCTCTTCCTCAGGATAGGAGGGCCAGTTGGAGTGAGGGCAGGTTTCTGGATAGGGGGAGGTTTGGAAGTGGGCTGAGGGGATGGAGGCCTCTGCTTCACTCCACTAGGGGAAGGTGGACGATAACGAGGGCTTTGCCTGGAAGAGATAAACACAATCAAAATCTGTCAAGATAATCTGAAGGAAAAGAGACATAGAGTCTCCTCAGTCACCTTTATCTAAGTCTCTTACTTGGCTGCTCCAGGTGATGGTGCTCTCCTGGGACCACTGACAGGGCTTGGTGAGGGAGAGCGATGGCGGCTAGGAACAGTGGTAGGGGAAGGAGGACGTTTTGCTGCAGGTGAAGTGAAGGACTTGTCCTTTTCAGCTTTCTACAAGCACAGACATATACATGTATCCAAAACGTGTAATTTTCTCACCCAAAACTACTATTCTACATGTATTTGTCTGATATATGTAGACTTTCATGAGATAGAAAAAAGTGATAGAAGCAAAAGTGTCAAATCTAACACTTTACACTAAATGTCAGCCACGAGAACATTATTATTATGTCATTTTAAAACAAGATATCAATATTATATAATAAGATTTCATATTATTTAAGAATCACTTAAAAATCCCCCATCCAATATTACATTTCTGTGATTACCAGAGTACCTGACTGCAGAGCTGGAAATCCTCCTCTACTCTCTGAGAGTCTGTATGGTAAATGCGTAAACAAGCCTAAGTGTATGTATGTTTTTAATGTGTTTTAACTAGGAAGTGCATTTATCTGATAATGATGTACTGATATGTACATGAACCAGACTGAATTCAACAATTCTTACATCTGATTCATCTGATGCACTGATGCCATGGACACGTGATGCTGACTGACAACCTGGATGTTGCACGTGAACACATGACAGAACTTGTCTTAAAGCACCCACCAACACACTTCTATTTTTTTATACAAGTCCTATGACTAAATGACATATACAGAAGATACAATACCTTTAATTCTACTGCCCATTAAATTAGGAAATTAACTTTATAGCCCCAAACCAAACCAATCTCAATAAACACTGAGATTAATAATAAAAGATATCACTGAGATTTCTTTCTAGACTAAAGATGAGCAATTCAATGGTTGAACTGATTATTTTGTGGTAGAAACAGATCAACAGCCCAGTTTGTTACTGCAACAGCAGCTGACAATGTCAAGGTGAATGTACCAGGCCTCTGAGCTCCATCTATTTATATTACACAAGTCATGGTTGCCAGAATCAGAGCAAGGTTACTCAAATGGCACTGGGACAAATGCCTAGATAACTAAAATCATGTGATGATTAAAAAAGTAATCAACCAAACAAAAACAAACCAAAAAAGTATTGACAGAAATGTACTATGCCTGCTCCTTAAAACAAAAGTAAAAAAATATTCTTTATGTACTCTTATATCTGTGCCCAGGCTGTGTGTCAAAAATATATTATATTACTGCAAATTAGTGGTTTGGAAGACTGAACTAATAATGCAGCCAATTCCTAGGGCTCTGTAAACCACAATCTCAAACCCAAGACCTTGAAGAATGTTTAACGCAATGTAAATGTGGTCAGAAGGCTCTCTGTTTAGTAAGATACTCACATTTTTTGGTAGTTGGTATCCAATATGGCTAGTATTTAAATGTCAGTTCAATGATTTAGTGACATAATGATAAAATCAGAGAGAAAATAGTTGGCAATGCTTTCATTACCATGGGCCATGCTATAAGAAATAAAATGCACTACATTTAAAAAACAAGACTAAAAAAATGCAAACTTCAGAAGGCCCGATGTGACCTACCCTGCTTTGCATTCAGCAGATGATTCGAGTATTGTGCATTGATGGCATTCTGACTAAAGCTCAGACAATGGCCCAGTGTGTTATTTGTGAGATCTTGTCAGGCAAAGCCAAAGAACATCTCACAGTCACATTTGCAGCAACTGATAATGCTTAATTTGGTTACTGGTTTAACCAAAAAAATTAGTATTTTTGAGAAAACCTAGCTACAGGAAAAAAACAAACACTAAATATAAAGGAAACAGCTCAGAAAGTGACTATCAGTATTCTGTTTCCTCTGCCTGTCAGAGCATGCTTTAGTTTCATCAGATATAGCTTGAGAGAAACAGTTCCTTGATTAGAATCAGAAATAAAGTACAAGCCTACTTTGCAAAGCAAATGAAAATGGATCCTTGCTTGTAAAATGGTTGACCAATGCACTATTTCATGGAAAGTAAGACAGGGAAAGGGTGTGACATCTTTCATCCCTTCATATTATCCTTTGACATATGAGGTAACCTTTGGAAAGTGAGGGATCATTTAATTTTTAACACATACTTAATCTTTTCCCATACAACCACCAAGTAAATGTATCAAAGCATGTAGCTAACCAAGGCTATACGTACTATACATATAACATTGGGAGTAAAGAATGATATTTCATATCAGCTCACCTGAGCCGTGTTCGAGATGGATTCAGAAGAAGCAGAGGTAGTGCTAGGGGTGTTCTTTTGGCGATCAATGCTGCGACTTCGCAGGGGGCCACGGGTGGAAGGCAGCGGTGTGGAGGACACTGATCGAGGACACAGGTGAGACTCTGATAAAGAATGCGGTCAGCCGAGCATGGGACAGGTGGAGCCGGGAATAGGACCACAAGCAGGCCAGTGGGTGAAGCACAAGCAGGAAGTATAAAGAGGAAAGAGAGAAGAGGATGGGATGATAAGAGCACAAAACAGTTTGCTATGTGTTAGATGTATACTGAATGATGGAGGAGATTTCGACACTGATTCAGGAGCAAGCAATGATTGGCTTGGGTGGGGTGAGGCTGGCAGGAGATTTGTGGAATACTGAGAGACACACTTTGACATTACATAGGCACACACAGAGACACAGAGACACACACAGAGAGAGAGAGAGACAGACAGAGGGTGCACTAGCTTTCAGACACAATCACAAGCGATCTGCACACTGGACACCATATGAACCAAAGCAAATCCTCCAGCCTTGAATCGTGAACAGCCCACAAATCACCACAACACACACAAGTATACACGAGTAATTTAAAAATTCATTTAGCTCAAAAATAAGTCTTGAATACTAATAGGCCTGTTACACAGTATCATTCTGAATAGGTCTGTCACGATTAACACTATAAAACTGTTCTGGACACAAGCGATGAAATCACCTATGAATGAAAGAGTACCAGTAAAAATGTTGCATGTGAGGCCTTATCATTCCAAATTGTAGCCAGTCCCACAGATAAACCTTTATGTATATGTACACACTACACACACACAAAACACACACAAACACGTATACACTCACTGAGCGCTGAGGAAAGCTACAGTGGTCCTGGGTAACAGCAACAATCATGCCATGGTCAAAATCACTGAGGTCACTTTTTTGCATGTTTTTTTTGCATTGCACTGCTGCCATATGATTGGCAGATTAGATAATTACATAAAGGAGTAGATGTTCAAGTGCTCATTGAGTGTACATACAGAGAGACCAATGTATGCATGTATAGTGGATATAAAAACGTCTAAACTCTACTGTTAAAATTGCATTTTTTGTGTGATGTACAAATAAAAAAAAAAAAAAAAAAAAGATAAATCATGCCTTCAGCGGTCAGATAAAACCAAGAAGATCCTATAGAAACAGAACATCTTTATTTGTTGTTAATCATTGACATTGGTTCATTCTGAACACATTGAGGGTGAAAAAAGTTCTGACCTGATTTATCTTGGATTTATATTTTACATCACAAAAACCTTTTTATATCCACTGTATGCATGTTTGCTTTAGTCACCGATGTGGGTCTGGTGGTAGTTTGTACAGCCAACACGCTGCAGCATTAATTGATAACTGATCCATAAGTTTCTGCTGAGTCACTTTACGCTTGTGTTTATTTCAAGGGACAGTGATACCGCCTTCAAATCCTACTTATGTAATACAATTAGCAGGGGAAGAGCTGACCCAGGCATTCTACCAGCAATTTAGTCCTTATCAAAGTAACTGTAAAAATAAAAAATAAAGAGAAAAACAAAGAAAAAAAGATGAGAAACCGTAAATTGTAGGCTGTTTAAAGCTTAGCTGAATTAAAAAAAATTATGAAAGGCCTTTGCATATGAACCATTTGGTTATTTGCATCGAATTGGACATGGATTTGACCATCAGTGTGTATTTAAGCAGGTAAAAACACAGCGATCACTCTTAATCCTGTGGTCTTGGTCCAGTTCAAACTCTAAAACGGCTCAACTGCAGTGAGAAAGTGTTTCGACTCAGAATTGATTTAAATGCTGAAAGTGATCCAGTTGGGCTGTGGGCAATATTTTTGCAGATACTACATGGAACTGTGAGCCACAAATCACAAATTAAGCCACCTAACAGGGCTTCAGAAATGTACGTTGTTTTGAAAATTTGATGAAGAAAAGAGAAGACATTCAAAACAAACACAAAATGTGCTATTTATATATTTACTGAATCGTTTGTTTAGCACTGTGTTCTTTGAACTTAAGTGTTTTTACTCTTTACACAGATTTCACAAAGATACACAAATCAAATGGAAAAAAGTAAAAAAAAATTTTCTTTGCCCTTACAACTCAACTCAAGCTGCACTGATTTACTATTATTAGAGTGTTCAATGATCTGCGTGACTTTCCTGGACACGAGTGCTTAAGTGGAAGTATTCGAGCATGCTTAATCACTGCACATTTTCATGCACCAGACCAACATAGCATAAAACCCCACCAACACTACAGCCATCAGTTTCTACATGAATAGGTCCTGTTCAGTCTCGCTAGATTTTCTCTAGGTTACCTGTCTCATCCGTTCCATTCGCTGAAAGGGCTGCTGCACTCTTGCTCCTAGCTAGAGAGGCCTGGGTAGGGGTGAGGAGACGACTGAGGACACTGCTGTCCATGTAGGCCAACGGGCGCTGGGCTACACACGCACACGCAGCATGGCAACACCCGAAAAAATATTAAAATAAAAAACAGAAAACAAGAGATAGAATGTTGAAGGATAAACACAGTGAGGTTGGGAAGGGTTAGTGACACAGGGATAGCTAAAACCTTAAAAATGAGGAGACACCAACATGATACAAATGATTCATGTGCCCAAGTCACCAGGCTGTGCTGCCCAGAGTCATGTAAGGTTACTGTTGGGACATTAGATGTGTAGGATGACCAAATGGTTCTCATATATAAATATATGGATCCAGCTTTCAGGTGTGAAATCAAGAGCCAGACAAGAGAGAAATGTGATTATCTTTAGGTTAGTTTTCATGATTATGCATCTATAAACCTAACATTTACATTCATCCGTTTGGAAGATGCATTAATCTGATCTTTGTATTCTGAGTTATAAACGATTTAATTCCTTGTCTGGTCTCTTCTGTATAGCTCACTTGGCACCGAATGATAAAACACAATACTGGAGCTTGATAAAATTTGGCAAAGCTGATTCTCTTACAGGAGATACAATGAGCTCTGGCTGTCATGGAGATGTTTTGTGTCCCATGTAGCTGTTAAGCAGGTTGGAATGGCCAGTTTTTTCTCCTTTGGCACAGTGATGGGGAGGCAGAGCTTGGTCTGGTTGAGCGGTTCTAGACTGTACCCTTGTTTTATTAAAGGTCTGCAGGTCATTAGTGAGCAACTGATAGCGTGGCTGTAGGATAAAGACTCTTTAAGAGGATTTAATTGGTACACATACACCCTCCCTGCCTCCCCTCTCGAACACACACACACACACACACACACACACACACACACACACACACACACACACACACACACACACACACACACACACACACACACACACACACACACACACACACACACACACACACACATATTCTGGAAGAGAAAACAATTCAGTGCAGATAAAGCTTCCATTCTTGGTCAACAGCTCAGGGAAAGAAATGACGAGTAGTTATGACCTCAGCATGCAACAACAAACACTGAGAAGCACAAAAGTGCAGCATCCACAGGTCTGCTAAAACAGTATATAACAATTTTATAAACATAAAGAGAAAAGTCAATGTTATTTTCTGGTACACTACGTGACACAGGGGGAAAAGATTTTGAGTGTTAATACTGGCTTCAAACGATCATAAAGAGACTTTCTTTATACTCTGAAAATTGTAACAATGCCATTAACCAAACTTGGGTAGTATAATACTGTGCTGCAACAGTGGGTTATGATGTGGTTAGTATAATAGCATCAAGCTGCAACAGCAGGTTAGTAGTAGGAGGCAGCTCAATACAGCATTCTTTGTTATTTTTTTTGTGCACGCGGATGGAAATTAAACAGCCATAATTAGACAAAGCACCTGATTCACTGGGTGCGAGTTTCTCTGGTTTGCCAGTGGGTGGAGCTCTATTCCCTACACGGGAAAGGGAGGAGCTCCGTTTCTTCAGGACAGGATCTAAAGACAATCATCACCGACAAAGTTAAAGCCTAAAATGGATTGCAGCCTGGTTCTTCTGAGCATGTGAATCTCATTTATTTTAGTTGTAGGCAAACTTTTAAAATGAAGTAAAAAAAAAAAAAAAAAAAAAAAAAAAAACCCCAACAAAACAGGTTTGTAAACATCATTACTATACAAACAGAATACAGCAGGATGCTGAAGTGACATCTATAATTTAATGACCGAAGCCTTTCAAGTACTGTTGTCTATTGTTGCATTGTATTGAGCATCTTTGTACTAAAAAAGTATTTGTGGTTATACTACGCATAGTAAGCCCTGTCAGACAATAATATGACCTTAAAAAAAAAAAAAATAAATACATGCCCCACCTTTAACATGGGTGGACAAATGACAAATAGCTAACCCACCAGGGAAAATAACAGCTCCAGTGTGCATGAACGTCTGGAAGTATATTTGACTAAAGCCGGGCTCACACTGTGATACTGGCCACGATTTGGTCGTCTGAGACCAATTTTGGAAATTCTAAAAGATTTCTAAAATCCTAGGGTAAAATCTGTATTCTTTGAACGTTGGTTTGACACAGTCACTGACAGCCTATTAATGGCCTTTGCGATCAGTTTTTTCCTCTGATTAAGCTCTAGCAGTGTCAGACGATTTGAGACACTTATCTGCAGTGTGACGTCGCCTATGAACAGCATCAAACCAATAACCAATAGGAGCGACAGCGCGACAACTTCAAACCACCTCAGAGAAGATGATGTCGAAAAACAAAAAACATTGTAGATTGTTTTTGTTTGCTGCTACCTGCCATTTTAACGAGAGAAGGCAGGTCTGAACATGTCACGGATTCATGGCGTAAACCCTGGACAAGTCTTCTTGTGTGTGTCAGATTTTTACGCGTCATGACTGTCATACAGTCTGACAACTGAGATCCTGATCATGGGGTGACATGGGGATCATGTTCGTACAGTCTGATGAGCAACAATCGCGAAGGATGATGAAAAATTGCACAGTGTGAGCCCGGATTAAGCTAAAAGGTGCACTGAAATAACAATGTAATAACTTAATTATCAACTAGATAAGTGTATTAATATAGACTAAAGCAGCAGTGTCCAATCTTATCCACAATGGGCCGGTGTGGGTGCAGGTTTTTATTCCAACCAAGCAGAAGCTACACCAGAGTCTTCTGCTTGGTTGGAATGAAAACTTGCACCTACACCGGCCCTTACAGGATAAGCTTGGACACCGCTGGACTAAAGGAAACAATCAAAGTGTGATCACTGTTCTTTGCATTTCATGTATATGATATTATTTGCATGTAAAAGATATTACTTTATGGCGCTTAATTTTCTCTTGAATGATTTCATTGGGAGGTAGCCGGAAGTTTTCTTACTTTAATCAGTGTTTGCACTGATATTCCATACCGACCCGGTGGTGATTAAGATGAGACTAATCGTTACCTGAAGATGCTAAATAATCTGCTAAGCAAAAACGTATTCCCCTCAGCTGAGTACTGTACTATTGTATATACCTCCTGAACTGCATTACAAGCTTAAACATATCATAAATATTAAAGAAAATGTTTTGTTAAAGTCTTCTAAGGAGTAATTTTTTCAGTCAGTTCTAATAGCAAATTAAGACTGAAACAAATTTAG
The DNA here is from genome assembly GCF_030014155.1 of Tachysurus vachellii. Lineage (NCBI taxonomy): Eukaryota > Metazoa > Chordata > Actinopteri > Siluriformes > Bagridae > Tachysurus > Tachysurus vachellii. The sequence goes on from NC_083472.1 coordinate 12,559,587, forward strand.
CTCTCCTGGGTGCCCAGAATGCTATCGACAGGTTCACCACTATTTCACAACTTATCACAAATCAATTTATCAGTAAGCCTCACAAGCATCACTGTCAGGCTTTGATCTGAAAAAATAAATAAATAAATAAATTTTTAAACCTATTAACCAGTGTATTTAATACTGCTAGTCCATGTGACCATGTTGTATAAATTAACATGGCTTATTTAGTGGCTGATATTTATTTCTATGCATCTGTGTATGCATATATTTATTAAATGGCAGACCATCTTAACTTTATGCAAATCTCTAGAGAACCTCCTGACTCTAATTTAGCTGCTGCAAAACTGCCTGCAGAAAGGGAAGAGGGGAAAAATCTGCACCTGTCTTTTCCACCTGAGGCTGTTTATGCGCTTCCTTAGAAACCCGAGGGACATTGCTAGGCAACCGGTTCAAAGATGAACTCCTCCGCTTTGCACCTACAACACAAAGAGATCTCACAACCTAGAACAGCGATTTAATAACGGAGCGATTGCTTTACGATGTTTGACGGTAGATCCGAGAGCCTGTATTTGTGCATCCCTTACTGATAGTATTTTACATCCCATGATAGAAAGTGCTTAGTGTTCTTAAGGGAAGGAAATCAACATGAACCCAACGCAAATAGTGCTAGTGGAAAACAAAATCAGCTGAGTCACTACTGAAGGATCCATCTAGAAGAAACAAAGCTGTTGTGAATAAGAGCACTACAATAGATTTTGGTTTCACCGTGACAGAAAGGCTGCACTAATAACAGCATTGATGTCTTAAAAATACTCAATTCATACAAAAACAACCTTACAAGGTAAGATCATCAAGAGGGCAAATGTGAATCAAAAGCTCACACACGTGAGCTTCCATAGTGATTATTTTCCAGTTAGAACACTAAAATATCTTAAACATAATAGATCATTCAAGCTCTGATTTCGATACATGCAAGAATGGCACTTGTGTAGAGTTACCAGGCATGTCTTGTAGCCCCTGAATAAAACTGCAGACATCCTGCACGAAGGAAGAAAGCAGGTAAACACACTGGCGGGGTGTTGGTGAGGTGTGTGAGGAAAATGAGCAAGGGAAAACTTACTTTTGTCAGGAGTGCTGGGGAGGGTGGCGGATGAAGAGGAGAGGCGCTTGCTGATAGCGGAGTCGGCAGACTGTTTGAGGTTTGTAGTAGAGGAAGAACGCTTGTCTATATGACCAACATACAGATAGAGCAGGGTAAAATTAGTGGGGCAGCACAGGATTGTACAGTTGTGAAAGATCTAGATTCTTAAAAAAAAAAAGTTTTAGGTTCAGTACAGGCTACAACACCTTTTAAGACTGACACTAATAAACCACAGAATTTTAGAGATCCTCAGAATAAGATTTCTGTATTCTCACTGACTACGTAATAAACATATTCACGAGTGTGTTAAAAGCCGTAAACTATCTCATAACCAAAAGTGCGGGAGATATAATAGAATCACAAGCTTGCAGAAAGATTTTTGCCGCATGAAAGTTACATGCCAAACCAAAGCATTCCAATTTGGCTGGCAGTTGTCAATGAGAAAGAAAGCAGACAAACTCCAAGACCTTTAAACACAAAGGTTTTTTTTTTAAACTGCATATACTTAATGTGACAATGGACACCCCATATCAGTGAATACAATACAGTCAGGAAAAAAAAAAAAAAGAGTGAGTGAGATACAAGAGAGCACCAGTTGCGAACTTCCTAGTTGTGAATACAAGGCATTAAGAGCGATTCAGTGGTGAATGTATGAGTAAAAAGGAGAGAGGGTACAGAGCCAGTTTGTGCCAAGCTGTGCCACTAGGGGCAAGCAAGCGAGCATTGACCACCTTGTGGTGTGGCGCTTCTGGTAGGCTTGGAGACCGGAGAGGCTGGGGAGATTACTATAGTGACTGGGGAGGAGTTGGGGCCACTGTCGCTCTCACCTGTGGGAGGGGCACGGATAGACACATTGCTCAGGGAGATACAGTACATACACTCTCTCTCCAAAATGGGAGAGTTGGAAAAACACAGCTGAGATCATTAGGGAGTTACCTGTTCTCCAGCAAACACACACACAAGCACACACACACACAGACACACAAATACATACACACACAGCTAGCATTACAGATGTAACTTTGAAACTAATATTGACTTGCTAGTGTTTCATTGCCTGCACTAGCAGTGAAACAGCAGTGCACAGTTTACATAGCAGGTCATCTGATCTTTCAGAGGGAATGAAAATTAACACCCCAAAGCAAAACAGTGGACATACTTTTGCAAATGAACAGATCTAGCTGAGTATTATTTTAGCACATTTGTGTGATGTATGTGATGTGTCTAGAGTCTATAATCTAGTGCATAAGTAAATCCGTTGTGGCTGATAAAAATGTCTTGAGAAAAAGAAAAATGGAAGAGAATAAAGTAAAAATAAATAAATCTTTGCTTTAGTGTTCATACCATTTCTGTTGTCAGAGTCAGACAGACCACTCCATGACCATCTCTTCTGCCTCTGCTCCACTCTGTGACTGCGCTCCATAGTGCGCCGCATCACTGCCGCATAGTGCTCCTACACAGCAAAACATTACAATGTATAAGCATATAACACCAAGGATATCAGATAGAACATGGACCAGGGGCTGTTAGTACATCAAGCAAACCTTGCCATATTTAATTATCAGGGCTGAACCTGCTCACCGTTCTTACACAGGAAATACAGGCAGAGCTAAAAATATGGCAGGCTATTAAATGATCAAACCTTCTGGATTGGTTAATCTACCAGTAGTTGTCATGGTCTGGTGGTACGTGCTATACAGTGGATAAGTACGAAATGTTGTCTTCCAAGCAGCACAATAAGCTCCTAGCTTAAAAATCTGTTAGTACAATAAGAACAGTAAACAAAGGGCATTTGTCTTTAATCTCGCTCCCAGTGTAATGCTAATGCGTAAACCACTGCCATGTAAGTTCAGTCCACATACAAGTTCTATAGTGTATACACATTGTATAAAGTGCTTAGTTTATTAATACAATGGAGCTCTATAATTCCATCTTGACTACAGTGTACAGCACTCTGTTCGTTCCTCGACAGGTCTACGCAGTGCCAGATATTTTTTAATTGTTGCCCCTACACTGCTCACTACATGAGGAATCACCCTACCTCTGATGCCATAGTCCCCAAACACTGGTCAACTTAAATTTAAGTTAAATTAAATCTAAAACAATAAAAAGCATGAAAGTTAGACAAGGAACAAGCATACCTTCTCCTCCTCCTGCTTCTGTTTCCTCTTTTCCTCCACAGCAGCTCTTCTCTGCTCCTCTTTCCTGCGTTGCTCCTCTAGCTTTCTATGTTTCTCCTCCATCTGCTTCTCAACCTGAAGCTTGGCCTTACGTTCCCGCTCTAGAATCTGAGACCCACGTGCCGCTGCATTGATGACACACAATGTGTGCAGTTGTTAATAGGGTGTGTGTGGTTTCTGCAAATTAGAACACACGCTTCCTCTAATGGTTGACTCACCTTGCTGCTTTTCTTGTTCTTCTCTCCTTTCTTTGGCTACTCGGAGTTTGTCATCGATTCTAAGTGCTGCGCCGTCAATGACTACAGGGAATGCAAATATACTCTATATATATGTCCCAGAAGCAGTATACTTCATTCTAATCAACATCACACTTCTTTATGAGAGCTACTGAGCTAATAGCAACAGTGTCAGTGCGATAATCCCAAATCACATGCTCGCCCATATTTTAGATTCGATTAAGAGCTCAGGTAACCTCATGCAACATTTACACGCTGGGCTTGTGGTCCGTCAGCGAAGAGCACTAATGGCATTAGTTGTGACGGATGCGTTTATGTAGCAGCACTGGTACTTACTCCTAATCCTCATAGACTAGGTGATATGACATCATAAAACAATACTTACAATACACAAGTGAAGGACATACTGTATGTATATGAATATATTTATGAATACGGTCAACAATTCGATGAGCGATAATCTTTATAACTCTGTTACAAAACTGTATCTATATTTATATCTATCTATTTTATTTCCCTTCAAAAATATATCTAAATGTTTTTTTTCCCATAAGATGGGTTCCAGGAAATGCACCCAAGTATTTTCAATATCTATTTTCTTCAATATCTAAGATATATAGCTTCCACATGATACAATATGATTCTCAGCGCAACATTTTAATATTTGTCTATACCACTGAATCTGAGTTCTAAGCCCAAAGACTGAATATTTGACAATAGTCCTGAATCTGCTACGATGTGATATGATTTCAATTACACAACAATTTTCATTCCAAATTATATTACTGACAACAATGTGAGTGAAAAGGACAACCGTTCATACACTGACATGAACTTCACAATTTCTTAGTATTTGGCATGTCTCTGTTTTGACAGTTTGCACTCGAGCTGGTTACATTCTGGTGTGAGCAAAGCTTTATGATCCGTTTTACATCAAATCCATCAGAGTGTTGTCTGAACAGGAAATTGTGACCTGCACAAATCATTTAAATGGCTTAAATTAAAAAACCCGACTTATAGTAACAAATCTTCGATTATAAGTATTTAAATATTTTAAGTGTGTGTGTCATGAGGGGGGGTGTTCCTGACACAAACTACTGTCCTTTATTTCTTTGTTGCATGTTTTGTACTGCTCCTATACATAAGCTATATGTAAATAGGCCCAAGAAACTGAAAGACATGGTATATTACTATATTATCTATGTAGTTACCTGGTTTGGTATGGCTCTTTGTAGCACTGTCTGTAACTGGTGCTGGGCTGGTCACGGCCAGGCTCCGCCGCTCTTCGGCCTGTGCCTGCGCAGCTGCAGCTGCGTGAGATAAAAGAAATACAAAATACAGAACAATAAAGAACAGATCCTTGATGAAACGAAAAAAATAAAATAAAAAATAAGTCAAGCATGTCCAAAGAATAAGTACTTTTATGCGAGACAACAAGAGGAATTCTGTGCCCGCGGAATTAACCGCAATAGTGTGAGACTACGGTGTAGTCAAGTCGAGAACTGTGAGGTACTGGGAAGAAAAGTAACAGTGGAGTAGGTGTGTACACAATACATATATAGAGCATGAATAGAAAACAAATGCCTTGCCTTTTGCAAGTTTAAATATGTAGCCTCTGTCATGGGAGAACACTGTAAAGCTTTGTGAGTAGAAGAGGAAAAGAAAGATATAAAGAATCGTGAATGTGTGCCAGGAAGAGAGGTAGCTTTAAACAAGAGAGAGGGATATTTGTTGGCAGAAGCTGTAGCTAGCTATTGTGTTGGTTTCTTCTCACGCAGCTACCAGTTGCCATTTAATATTACTGATCACCAAATACATGTGGTAACATTTTACAAAGTGCAAGAGCTCTTTAGTTGCTTACAATTTTTCAGCAACATTCGGTTTCACGGTAATGAGAAAATCCGATGTTGAAGTCATGCAAAGTAATGCAGGTATCGGACAGAGTTGGGGTGTGTGTGTGTGTGTGTGTGTGTGTGTTTACAGGCTGTCGAGATAAAGCAAGGGATATTTCTTGGGGGTAGCTGAATAGCATTGTGGGTCACGTATGAAACGGATAAACAAAAATAAAAATAGATCAACATGTTGAAATATCTGACACTGCTGATAATTTAATTATTATTTTTAAATAGGACCTAAAAGCAAAACCCAAACATCTGTCCATCTGTCCAATGTAAGCGGATCGACAAACCTCTGGAACATGCGTAGTGGTCTAATTAACCATAATAATGATTTACCACCAAACAGAACAGTACCACTGTATGAGGCACAATAAAAAACCCATCTTCATCACTTTAAGGTAAAATAACTAGTAGAATGTCTCAAACATGCCTAGTTTGTGGCATAAAGTTTCGCGTTTAATGCTGAGTAGCAGACAGAGTTAACACAAAAATATCCAACACAGCAGTAAATTTGAGGGGGAAATGGCTGTACCGGAAGTGCAGCAACAATAAAGCAAAGCGAGGTGATTAGTTGTGGAAACAACCATGAACAAAAGCACATCTAGTGGAATGAGGCTTTAAAATGATTTTGGAGGGATGTGACACAGTAGATGAAAACAGCAGACTGTATTACATTACCCTAAGCAATCAATTCCCCATATAACACCTACAGAACTAGCTGATTTACAAACAAGCTGTCTGGTGAGTATTTGGCCAACTTGCTGTATTACTGACAGATCTAGGCATGAACAATGTATACATAACTGGACAATTAATTCAGAACCACCTCTATACTCCCCAATCCGAATGTCATCATTACTGCCAATGCGCTGTGAAGTTCACCTTATAGTAAATCTGAGGAGAGTAACAGAGCAAGTAAAAAAGCTCAGCTGATACCAATGATGATTTTAAAGAGCTCAAAATGATAAGCTAAATCATCTGCACAGTCTCAACTTGTGAAAAATAATTATAATACATTTGCGCACACACACACACGCACACTATAACCCTACTCAAAACTGTATAGAGCTTCTGAAAAATTGAGATGAACATGCTAATATCCTGAAAACAGTGGCTTCATAATCAAACGAATAATTCTAATATATTTAAGAAGTATGCATCATAAGTATCTACTACTTTAGTTACAGCAGTATCTAATCAAATATTGGCATCACAGTATTTTATCTACATCTATTTATATAAATCTTTTTCCATAAGCTTTCGTACGTTCATTGAGATGAGGCCAACCCTGTGAGGATCCTGCGGCATCTAGAGATGTACCAGTTCCAGTTGGACTCAAAGTATTCAGACATTCTATGAGGAGATGCCAACTACATGTGGTCTTTGAGGACAACAACCTCCTCATCTATATACAATTGTCAGACTGTATATTTATAATCACACTCTCTAGTGTCACCCAAATGAGGTTCCCCCTTTGAGTCTGGTTCCTCTCAAGGTTTCTTCCTTTTCTATCTAAGAGAGTTTTTCCTTTCCACAGTCACCTCAGACTTGATCATTGGGGATAAATACACGTTCAAGTTAGCACAAGCCACACACTTCCATAAATGATGTTCGAGCTTAGTTGCTTTGTTAGATTTTAAAACAGTGTGCAAGCTATCTGGGTGTCCAGACTGAAAAGTACAGAGCAGTTTCGAGAGCACTTCAGACCTAAGAAGCAGCCGAATCTGCTCAGTATGCAAAAGGACACAGAGTCACCTTCTGCCACCGTGGGCTACAAATTATAAAGCATACAAATACACAGCTGCCAAACAATGAGCACTAGCAAATAAAGCAAAGCGATTTTGCTCATCTTACTAAGACAAATATAAAATACTGCACAGCAACAAACCAGAGCATCAAACCAGAGGCAACAAATGAGAAAAATATATTTTAGCCAACGCAACAACGTCAAACAAGTATGATTTAAACAGATACATGTCTGCACTTCAATGATCTAGGTCAGGTGAAGAACACACCATAAAGCACAAATTAGATACTCAAGTTTCATCGTGAATACAGTTACTTTTGGAAAATCAGACAATTATCATTAAACTACTGTAAGAAACTCACATTCATATGAATGACTGCAACGTTTTGACATTTCCAAAAGCTTAAAATGACTTTTTGTCCCAGTGGATACCATGTGACTGACTTATTCTTATTTCACTAACTATTGTTAGTGATGAGTCATTTGTGGTGTCAGTTTCTGATTTTCGACTGATTAAATTATTGCGCGCTATGAAGGTACAATAACTGAAACGTTTACATGATTCGTTCAGACTCTTAGCTGCATAACGAAACAAACACTGTACATTAGACTGTAACAAAAGTAATGCTTTCACTGTTATTCTTCTGTTCGCATGTTGTGCCACATTCAGAGAGCTACATACTGTAGATCGCTAAAGCTCTGGATATGTTTGTGATGCCTGCTTGTATGCACACAAAAAGTGTGATGTACACATGTCTCATGAGAACAGTGTGGAATGTGTCCTTGTGTTGTGAATGATATGTTCAGTGGATTCAGAAGGCTTAGTTTAAGTCAAATCACAAAATAAATGACATTTTATTAAGAAAATCGTACCTAGAAAATCTATAAAATGTATTGTTCGGTACACAAACGTACAAATAAAGAGCCTTACATAACACGGTCATGCCCAGGAGAGAAAAAGCTTTCTGTACGAGCAGTTATTTTGTATGGAATTTCAACACTGTGTCACACCCCACAATTATACCTACATTTTTTTGCTTTTAATATGGTGTAAAGGTGCCACTTAATACTACTACTGCTGCTAGCTAAATTACTCACAAATCTGACTTCAGCCAATTATAAGATTGCCATTACATACTTATAGCAATGAAATTATAGCAATCAAGTTTTGTCTTTTTCTATCATTATTCTTTATTTGAATTCTTTTTTTATTGTTGTTGTTAGCTGGTTAAAAAATACACAAAGGGGAAAAAAAACAAACTAATTTCACACATTTCATGTTACCACACATTAATACCATACTTCATATCTATAAGGGGTCACTTCAAATAATAACTAATATCTAAGATTTATTTCTAATCAGATTTTCATAAAAGAAAAAGTTACCATACACTCAAAGCATCATTGGCTTGTAATTGCTCACCAAATGCTCAGGCAGCCTTTCAATAATCTTCTCACTCAGATGTTTACAGGTTTATATAATTACGGTACAGTTTGTAAGTTCATAGAAATATCCATTTTTAATTTAAAAAAAGGCCTGTGCTATCAGGATTGCCCCTTCTCAGATGGTAGACACATTCACTTCTGGGTTGCTCTGGGGCACATCTGGGGCCAAGGTTTTTTGTTTTTACCCACAAAAGTGTTGCAGATGATTCAAAGCAAAGACCCATTTTGTTACTATGAAGAAAGATTCTTGAGAGAATAATTACCAATTATCATCTATTGGAGGCCATTACATCTTAAAGTAACAACAAACAGACATTGACAAGTAAAATATATAACAACACTGTACTTTTTTATTTAGCAATAAACCAAATTCACTTGGTCAGAGAAAACACTAGGAACAGTCATGCAAAAAACACTGCAGCCTTCTGTATTCCTTTACACTGGGAGGAACACCAGGCAGTGAGAGTCGGCTCATAGCGGTCAGTGGGCTCCTGTTACAACCAGCAGTCAGTCCACGTGCACAAATGTGTGTGTGTGTGTGTGTGTTGCAGCAGCTAGAAAAAGAGGAAGTGCGTATAGCGGATGACAGTAATGCAGGCCTTCACACAGGGTATGGTTGTGATTCCCTCTCTCGCCCTCCCTCTCTTTCATACACTCATAAAAATGATCTCATTGCAGATAAAAACCCAAACAACTTTGACTCAGCATTACACTGCATCTTATTCTTCTGTGCAACCATTAGAGTTATCACACTTTTCTGGAGCTAAGGATTGTTCTCATTGCAAAATAAACTCCAAAGTCTCCTTGGCACACTTTTTTCTGAGCATAATATAACAGAAATATTATACTCATTATGTAAATGCTTACAATAATATTGAGAGTGTTAATTGTCTGCAAATTTGCTGAAACTTTCACTGACAAAACACAATTGACTTGTTTTGCTTGAAATGTATTCAAGTCACCAGCCAAACAGGCTAATAACAATCAATAAATCTTCAGACTCCCTGGCTACACTTCAGGGGCCTGTGAGGGTCCCAGTGCCTTGGTCTGAGTTTTCAGGCCAGCGTACACATCATATAAGCCAGGATGTCCATATAGTAGCTCAGAATAAACAGTTACTACAGTGTATCTACAGTGTTAAAGGGCCTAATCTAGGTCTTTATCAACATAGCAAAAAGCTTTCTATTGGTATTTGAAAAACTGGCAATTCAAATAAGAATGATCTACAATGAATGATCTAGAATTCTACAAACTTAGACTAGGAACAGCCTTTTTTCAATCAAATGATTTTCTTTGACATTTTAGTGTTCCAGTGCAAACTGTTAAAACAGTTATCAGACATATCAGATAAATTGCTCGTCTATATGCAAAATGTTGCAAGAAAATATAGGATTTTAACAGGAAAACCCATAAATGTGTCATTGGACATCACACATCACATGATTCTGCTACAAACCAATAAAACTCTGGCAGGAAAAAACCAAGACGTCAGCATTGTGCAGAAATCTTCCTGTACCTCTATGTGAATGCATGTCAACTTCATAAACAGCTATTCTGGCTATTCTAATAAGGCAAGTAAGGTATTCTCTTAATATTAAATGTATATAAAGAGCTTGCAATATTGTATTAATGCTGAACTTCTCTGCCAATAGTCTGAACAGTTCTCAGTGAATTTATATGGGCGGAATATATGAGCGTAAAATTCATAAAGCTAATTCGAATCTATTTAAATTATTTGACCCCTAAAACTTCCCTCCTAAATGTCAGTGACATATGTGTGAGTGCATGCATGCTGAAACTTTCAATAAAATGATGTAGTATTTGATATAAATACCTTTGTCTTATGGCCAACATTCCCTTATGTTTTCTGTGCAACAGTCTGTGACTACAGTAAGATTTACAGGTAACCTGTCCTTCAAAGCTGGACAAAGACGTAGTCAGAGGTTTTTATACTTTTGAAGCCATTCTGGGACGTATACCTACCCATATTCCTCTCACCGATCCTGAAACACTGCTGACAGTCATATACACCAGTTACTATGAGGTCAGATGATGCCTTGCACCAAGGCTCCTTAGGTCAGCTCCTCTCTTCTGTTAGCTTGTCTGAGAGCAACTCGTAAACCAGGATGGCACAGATGGTACGGTCAACAAACGCACGATGGAGACGGTTCATTTAGACAGATGTCCGCACCCAGAAGTGGTGTCCAGTTTAGCAAGGCACAAGTGGACCTCTCAGTCAATGCTAATTGTGGTTCTGGCTGGTGGAGTGGGCCAGCCCTCTTGGTCAGGACACACTAGCTGACAAAACTGTTTACTGTAGGAATTTCTTCCTCTTTTGCTGATTCTTCCCACATTGATCATGAATTTAGCAATCTGAGACATTTCAACTGAGAAATAGCTTTCTACATTGCTGCATAAAATGACGTCAATTCAATAAAGAGTCAATAAAGATCTTTCACTTGCTGTTTGAACAGCACAAAGTTTGATGACTTCGGTACTACACTGTGCTAAATGGTCTGTTTCTATGTATTCTCATTTCATTGTTGCTTATTTGTTTAGCACTGGCAAAAAAAGCCAGTTTAGCACTGGCTGTTGTAATCCACAGGTAAATACATTTAGATGTGGTCTAATTCTGAAGATGTGTGATACAATACCTTCATGTTCAGGATAGAAAGTGATATTAAACATGCAAATCACTGCAAGTTCTGATGAATTTATGATGCTTAATGCCAGAGGGTTTTCTCTCAGTTCTTCACTCAGTGCTGAAGGGGATATTTTTCATTTCATAACAATGCTGTACAGTGTACAAAACACTGAACCCTGGTCAGTAATACTCAAAACATTAACTGTTTGATTCCACTGTTGAATTATTCTGCAACTTATCATAAAATCATTCATTGTCAGTAACTGCTGGATGGCCCGGCTGTCTAGCCTAGTGGGCATCATGTCCACACACATTCACACTTCCAACAAGTTTTAGGAGCTGGGAGAAAACCCACAAAAACACTGGGAGAACATGCAAAACTCAGACACAGACAGGAAACTGTGATTTTTAGGATCAAACTGGGAACCCAAAAGCTTTCAATTAGCAACCCCAAAACAGAAAAAAGTGTTAAGGAACTTTCTACTAACAAGGAAGAGGTCGTTGTAATTTAATCTAACATATTTTAACATGTTAGGAACCCAGTCTGGATCGTATTACATTTTGATTTCCATGACTTTTAGTATCGAGCATCACAATACTGCACCTGACAATAGTATCTTAGACAAACGGTTGGTATCGTGACAGCCCTAATTTCGACAGCGTTGATTAATTAAATGCTAAAAATGTCAGATTATACAGACACAAGCGTCGCACAAACACAATACCGGTCACAGCAAGATTAATACCACAAATCCATGGTCGCTAACGGCAAATTAGCTCGCCGGTTGCTACAGAGAAGTTAAGCTAGTTAGTTAGTGAACTTAATTTACCTACAATCATAAGCCAACCAGCCCTTAAACAGCAACTAAATGACTATGTTATATGTATTAACTACTAGGAAACGAGCATAAACTATATTTGTTTGAGATATTCACGACAATAATGAGATGTTATTTCGCCCTAAAGCTAATTTAGCTAGTCGGCTAAACCGTCATCAGGTGACAGGAGCATCCTTAGCTACGTGTCCTTGAGAGGCGCCAGAATACAGAGATCTGTGTCAACTAAAGCTATCGATCACGGGACGTTAACATTAATTTTAATCCCTGTAAATAAAACAAACAACCATAAAAAGAGTCTAAAAACCGGACAAAACTACACAGTAAGCTATCTACGTCCATGATGAGTCCCATAGTTAATATATAAACAAACAGTCACGCTAAATAAACACCACGTTTTTAAGCTCGGCTGAACTTTACTGCAGTAACGTTAATTTAACACGTACAACAAGCTTTCTGCAATTTATCTGCACATCTTTAAAGCCGCTAAACTGCAGCCTGTCTGTATGAAAGCTGCTAAATTTCAGCCCCAAATCAATAAAAACTGCCTCAAAACACTACAAACTTGTTACAGAAGCCCTTTTTTTTTTACTACCATTCGGGGAACTGCGTGGAAACTGATATAATTGATGAATCTTACCCATCTGAGCTCGCAATCCTTTCAAAGACGTTGTGCCTTCCGCCATTTTTATCGAAGTTTTCCTTCTCTTTTTTTTCTCCCTCCTACATTCATTTGCTCGCAGCGCGCGTTAGCCGGGCACGCGCACGCACACGCGCGCGCTCACACACACACACAAATGCACACACCACAACAGAGCGTTCCAGCGCCATCTACCGATCATCTGGAACTAAAAGTTAATTAATCATTAATAGTTAATTTGTTAAGAGGAATAACACCCTGATTTATTTTAACATAAGTTCTAAAATGAAATAGCCACTCCTTTAAAGAAAACACTCTGCTTTTGCTAGACTAGTCCATCTTTACAGTCTCTGAACACAGCTTCTCCTGTTCTACTATCTCCTGAGCCTTAACCTACATGGCTACTCATTTATTTTTTAGTTGTGTCTCAGTTACACTGAATAATGTAGTGGCATCCTTGTTACTTATCCCTGAAGTGGGTGTTAATGGAAGTGGTATCATGTCCTGTGGAAGGTCATGTCATAATTCAACTGGTCCTGGACTGTTATGAGAAATTAGTTTAGAATTTTATTCACTTTTAGACTTGGACATTCACTGCTCTATTTGCTTCTTTAATAAATACAAAATTGGAATGTTAAAAAATAAAAATGCTAAAAATGGCAATGAAGGTGCACAAGGATATCCAGATCGTCAGCATATGTAATTCAGAACCATGAGTAAAGTGATATACCTTTAAATTCCTTTTTGTCATTATAGTTTGGTGGCAAATTAACATGTTAGTCGTCTCGTGACTTCCACAAAATTCCCTGTGTGCTGCTGATAAAAATAGAAGACAATAGTGAAGGCAGTATCAGATACTTGGTGTTTTTTCCTTTCCTTTAGCTGGGTCTGTACACTACAGTACACTATAGTACACTACAGTAGTAGCATTGTTTGTCATTACAGTTAACAAACTGGGCAGTGGTACCACAATTTCTCTTTAAACCTATCTTTCTAAATTGTGCACATGTGATTACATGTGTGTTGTGTACACATCAGAGTGGAATGTACTGAATCATGTAAAGTGATCATGAAGGCATAAAGTCATGACATTATAGACCAAGGTTATCTAGCTATTTAAGAAGCTATGGTTAAGCTAAGGTTAAGAAGCTATTCTTGTGTACATTGTTATAATAACTGCCAGAGTTACTGATTCATTGATTGGTTCATTGATTGATTCATTGATTGATTCATTCATTTATTCATTGATTGATTCATTAATCTTCAGTAAACACTTCATTGTGTTCAGCGTCACAGTATATAATGCTATTAGATAATTTGAAATGATAAATGATATTTTTAATACAAAACAAATATTTATGAAATAAAGCTGAATTAATGATAAATCAAATCATTTTTAAGGCATTAAAACAGTTTGTATCTGTACTGATTCAGGTCACCTCTCCTCAATCAGGCATCGTGTTGCTTAGCTGAAGCACCATCAGGCTGTGGAGCTAAGACGGAGTGGAGTGTTTAAGCTGATGAGGCAAAGGACTCAATAGCACTGATTACTGCATGCCATGGAGGGCAAATAAGGATTTCTCTGTGGTGACCACTCAGTCTTATTGTTCTTGATAATAGTAAACTAAGAAATATCTAAAGAAAATCTGAAAAACAAATTGCAGGTTAAAGGCTGCTGTCAGAACATATTGCTCAACAAACATAGCCATGAAATAATCTTTATGCCCCATCATAAAATACTTGAAAGGCTTGGTTGTCACACATGAATCATTGTGAATAAAAAATTGGACATAGAAATGTATGTGCTGTGTCCTGCATACATGCATTTGATATAATAGTAGTGTATTAGACTATTTATATTTTGGAAAGGTTTTTTTTGCTTTCATCAATTTTTCTACAAATAGTAACACCAGACGTTTACCTTCATAGTAAATAAACAAAACACGGGCATGCTCAGAAGATTTTATGGTTACTTGGTGAGAAGTGTGGAACTGAATGACCTGAAAGACCTGATATAAAAGTATGTTGGCCTCTATTTCTTGTTGTGTGGACTTCACCAGATATATAGTGAGTTCAAGGAGAAAGCCAAAAAATATTAATTGTTTGTTTGTTTATTTGTTTGTTTTCTGCCCTACTTCATCATGATAATGAACTAGTCTTGCAGGCCTGAGGCCTATTGATTTTAAACTGTGAGGCAATATGTCTCGCCAAGTTTGGCCACACGGTGGCACTACAGTGATCTAAACAACAACAACAACAACTATTAGCATGAAAGCGACTCTGCTGGTCCAGTTACGAACAAAAACTCTTGAACTCTTTAAACAGTCCATGTGGAAAAACAAATAATTGTGCGTCATCCTAGGGCAGATTTCTAACAAATTTTGAAAAGGCTCCAGCTGCTCAAATGTTTGACACACAATGTGTACAATTATAGTTTGTAATTTGCTGAGACAAACCTTTTAAATTTAGGAACTTTTCACTAACAGAACATTAATTGTAGTAAAACGATCATTAGATTCACAAGGTATTATTTATTGATCTGAACAAGGAGCGAGATGGAAACCTAAAGCTTTTGTTCTCAGTGCTTAACAAATGCACAGTTTTTATAGAGACACATGAAAAAGATTTTTATTTTGAATTTTATTTTAAATCTATATAAAAGGGCTTCAGGAAGGAACCATGCCAATACAACAAACTTTGTTTAAATGTCACACACACACACACACACACACACACACACACACACACACACACACACACATACACACACACACACACATATATATATATAAATCTCAGGGCCTCGGGCCGGCCACGACTGAGGTGCCCTTGAGCAAGGCACCGAACCCCCCCAACTGCTCCCCGTTCGCCACAGCATAAATGGCTGCCCACTGCTCCGGGTGTGTGTTCACGGTGTGTGTGTTCACTGCTGTGTGTGTGCAATTTGGATGGGTTAAATGCAGAGAACAAATTCTGAGTATGGGTCACCATACTTAGCCGTATGTCACATCACTTTCACTATCACTTTCATCATTCCAATATTTTTAGAGGAGACTGAATAACAAATATAAGAACTTTGAAAAAGTCGGGTTAAGATTTTGCTTTTGCTTTACAGAGCCCCAGGTTTCCCACATCCCACATTGAGAACCATGGTTACAAACGACTAATTACTATTTACAACCACACAGTTGTCCAATGGTTGTCCATGTTGTGCTTAGATTCACAAATTCTGTGGCCTTGATTATTTTACCACCATTTAATTTGAGCTGTTTAGCTCTATCTAGCTGATAACAACCTGTCTAACAACCTAGTGTGTCATAAGCAAGTAAAGCACAATCCAAAACGGTTAAAGAAATCAATAAATACAAGAGTCAGCCAAAAGAATTTTGTAATGTATACACAGTGTCTTTTCTGGACCACTACAGTGTAGTGCTTATACACGATGAGTGATTTCCAGACTTATCTTGCTTGTCATCATAACCTTCGGCAAGGTGTGCCTTGTCTTATACATATGAGTTATGTCAATGGCATCATGCGAAGTTCTACTAAAAGACTTAAGTGTAAAGTAAGTAAGTGAAGTGAAGTAAGTGTCCTCTGTGTAAACATTTACATTTTACTTCTTAGACATCTTCCATAATTTCACAAAACACATGGCTTAGGCTGCATGTAGCCTCATTTTATACAGATTGTTTATGGTAGCTTATATCAATATATCGATACACATTATTAGGTTCATTGCGTTCTCTGTGTTTAATGATTAACTACTGAAGAGAGCAGGAGTGGCTGTAAACGTCCAGTACAATAACTTTCTTTGCTTTTGTACCAGAGATCGAAAGGCATGACCTGACTTCAGTGTACAAGGATATCTGCCTTGCATAGGATGGTTTATTGTTACATTTTTTACATTTTCCATATCATAGAGAGATGTCATAACTTAGTAAGTAATATTTTTATATAATTATGTATAAACTAATACATCAAGAAGAGCTTGTGAACTACAAAATGTGATAGTGTGCATATCTCTTTGTTTAACATGTTTAGGAAGAAATATCCTGTTTCATAAGACTCCAACCATGGGCAAAATTAAGAAATGCCTGGCATTTACTGTTTGTGTTTGGATTTTTGGGAGCTTTCTCTTGTGTTCAGGTAAATTTGCTAAAAACAGGTGATTGTAGCACAGTCTATATGCAATCTTCCAAATCTTTTATGTCTATATTCAAAAACATTTAGCTTCTTTTTGTTATTGTGCCATTGACATATATTTATTAGCTGATTCTACGCACATTTTTTTCATAACCATATCCTAATTTTGTTGATCTTTCAGTTTCTGCCAATCCCAGCCTCTGGGGTAAGAAAGTGGACTTTCTAGGTGTGGGGTTTTGTCACTGGCAGCTGAGCAAAACCTTTTCTATGCCGTCTTTAGTGGAACTGAGTGTGTGTGCTGACCTGAAGCGATGGATCTCCACTACAGAATGGACTGCTTTTGTGTACAATAAACCGGGAGGACAGAATATCGAGCTTGGCTTGGGTGGAATGGGGGGCAATTTGAAAGCCTGGCTTTTCGGGTATGAATGGGTGATTGCCCATGACCTGCCCCTTCAGAGTTGGCACACGATTTGCCTCACATGGTCAAATCTCAATCGAAATTTCCAGTTGATTATTAATGGCACAGTTTACTTTAATTATAAGGTAAATGAGTCATTGCCTAGTAGCTTGGCTCCGAATGGCACGCTGACTTTGGGGATATCTCACAGAATTGTTGGTGGAGTTCTGGATTTTGAGACCGGAAAAAATTTAATTGGGGAAATGACACTGTTCCGTATGTGGGGATTTGTATTGACTCCCCAACAGCTTACTGATTTGAAGTGTATTAGTGGAAACATCGTAACCTGGAGCATGAATACCTGGGAGTATCAAAGCTGTCCACCTATTATTGACAACAAGCTAAAGTGTGGTGAGACAAACTTTACACCATATTTACATTTGACGTTTCTGTTTCAAAAAGTTTTGTGATTTTACAAAACTACACTTAATCATGAATACAATGAATACAGTTTGTGAATATTTGACATTTATACATGTTTTGGATCTGTTTATAAATATAAAGTTCTAATTCTTTCTCTCATTTCAGAATGTCCAAAGTATAGAATAAATATGGAGATATCCATTACACAAAAGATGAATTATAATCTAAACATCATTGAGATCAAAGAAATCACAGAGCAATGGGTAAGAACAAAAGAGCAGCATCATTTTCTTTTTTTTTTAATCACATAGCGGTACATTAAACCCTGCAGCATATTAAACAGATGTCATGAAATGAAATGATGTCAGATTGTCTTTTCCTTTTACCCTAATACAGCTTAAGGACATTTTCCCTCCAAACATTTTACTGAATTATGTGTTCATATCACATCTGAGGTAATTTCATGTTTACTATAATATCTTAAACCTTTTTATGCATCTTCATGATCTGTTTTTACTGATGATTTAGCATGGATTTGTTTTTTTATTTATTCTGAATTTACATGCACAAGTTTCATTTATTTATTTGTCTTTTGTCAACAATTCTATAATGAAAGCATTTATTGTTTATATCTACCTGACGCTGAAATCCTTTTTGTTCAAAATAAGCCAAAGATATAAAAAAAACAGTCAACTCACTGAAGAGAAGAACACTGAAATTAAGGTACTGTAGCTCAAATGAATGGACAGATAATGACATATTATTGCAAAGTTTTGAGATGGGAAGCATATACTGTGTTAATAAAACATTGTGCATCTGTGCAGGGTGGAAGAAATCTGTTACCTAAAACAGAATGGTAAATTGAATACATGTGTTAATACACATTCACACAGCAGAATCAATTCAACTTATCTTATTGGATCATTCATGTCTGTTTTTCATCCGCTAAATGTTAAGGTTCAGAGCCCTGGTTTATATGACGGTGAGTCCTGCAGCTGCTGTAGATGAGACTCAGGCTCTGCTATGGACAATGTTAATACCCACCTACAAGCACAGTGATCACATCAGCGTACATACTGATCTGGCCTCTGTAAACATCCTTCCACAAGGTAAGCCTGTAAATATGAGTATCTGTTTCTCAAGAAAGATCAATTCTTTTTCATCCTGTTTTAAGGCCATTGTTGAAAATTTCTAGAGCTCTACAGCAACAGGCTGTAGCTATATCGCAAATAATCATGCAATAGTGCTGAAAAAAATTGCTGTATGAAAGAATATTAAGATTTAAGTCAGAAGTTATTATTAAGATTAGATGTTAAATTGTTAGATGGCACCGTAGGGAACAAGGTTATATAATTATAGACATTAAGAGGAGACAGATCTGGTCAGTTATGACCTTAGTGTAGATAAAACCTTATACTGAAAATATCCTTTGGCACACCAATTGGATTGATAATGTTTTAAGTTCAAGTTTATGTGTTTATTTGTCACATACAACAAACTATACCATATATAATTCTTTAATTGCAAGATCCTGAGCTGTACAAATAAGCAGAAAGGCACATAAGGTGCATAGGATGTGTAACATTAACTGCACAACAACAATAACAATAATTATCACAATTAGATTAAGTATTAAGTATAATTATATAACTTTATTTACAGTGTTAAAAATATAAGGAATCTATAGGGAATCAGGAAACCTATACAGGTTTATTAAAAATATCACAGTATTTGTCACAGCGCATCACTACTGTTTTGTTGATTTTACACTCATTTATTTTGTTCCTTAATTCCATTGCACAGTAATGTTATGCTTTTTGGTTTGTTGTGATTTTATAAAACAAATTTAGCTATATTTAAAAATAAAAGTAGTAGAGTTGAAGTTGAAGTTGAAGAACCAGTAGTACTCTGAGCGGAGATATGAATCATGCGATGAATCAGGTTGCCAGGTCTGTGGTTCCATAGCTGGCTGAGCATCTTTGTCACTGGAAGTGACATGACAGTATTAATACACCTTAATGTAATAAACACTGATGATTGAAGTCTTTTTTAATTGATGTTAAACATCTGAAATTAAAGAATCATTAATTCATTCAAGTCGGATAAGCGGTAGAAAATGAGTGAGAGAGAGAGAGAGAATTCATTCAAGTCTCTTCAGTTTACATTTAACAAACACCAATAAATATACAGTGATTAATAAAGTTAATGGTATGTTAATGATCGTTAATTAAGGGAACCTCAATGTAAAGTGTCATGAAGAGTCTCATGTTTTATTATTTCTATTAATAATGGATATTATTAACCTGGAAAATCTTTATTTTTTCCTTTATCAGATTTTATAGACACTTTTTGTAGAGTTCATATGAACCTTACAATGAACGGCTCTGTGGGGGACACAGCTGAGACCATTCTACTCTGGGTGAACAAGCACACACACACACACACACACACACACACACACACACACACACACACACACACACACACACACACACACACCCCTTCATATTCATTGGATGCTGCTTCTAAATGAAATTCATTTTTTTGTCCTAAGCTTCAGCCAACATTGGGAGGAAGCCACAAAATGAAAGTTTTAAATTTCAAGCTAACCAGTGTTCCTAAGTAAGTGATGCATAAATGATTTTTTTTTTATTTAAATTTGGTTGCCTGAATAACTTTAATGACTTTAATGATGTTCTGACTGCATTTGTGTGTGGGTGTCTTCTTTCCTCCCGTCCTCTCTTACCTTGGTGATATTGATGTCACAGAAACTATAGAATGAAGAAAGCATTGCCAGACTTCAGGTACCATATTCAATATTATAGCTAATGAACTGCATTATGTTGTAGATCACGGGATTTAACTGTCAACAACGAACAGAAAAGTTTATGGGTGTTCATGTTGTATATAGGTATAGCTGCACCTTCCATGTCCAGGTCCCACCTTCAATGGATGTCACTGAAACCAAAAAAATTCTTTTTGACCTCTTAACGAAAGGATTTGCAAATAGTACCCTCACAATTAATGTCACACATGAGGAGATCATCATCTTAAACATAGGTATGACTTACACGGCTCAAACACACACTCTACATTAGAAATAAACACTCTAAGAAAATACGTTGTACCTGTAGAGTACAGGTGAGACACACAAGACCTGTAGGTCAAACACGGCCCACTGCCCCGTTTCTTTCTGCTCATCTGAACTTCTATAAATATTATTCACATGGCCTATAGTGACTTCAGTGATCTGTATGTTCAGTGAGTGTTAAGTGTAATATAGAAATATTCCAGAGAAACAGCATGCTTTAAACAGATGTCCTTCATCAGCTCTGTAAGTGGAGTGTTTCTGAAGCTTTGAGATATGAAACGTGCTCATTTAATACCTATATTTAGAATATTAATCTGTTTTTTTCTAAAACTTGCTAATTATTAGCATCTTTCAAAAATGTACTTTTTCAAATCCTTCTTTCCAGAGCCTGGGTTTTGCCTAGAGGATAAAACTCTAACAGTTTATGGACAGTATATTTGGCCCTCCACAGCAGCTGAGGACAAGTATGAGATGAGGTGTGAGAAGGGAAATGAAGTTGCTGTAAGACTTTGGTAAGAATGAAATGAATGAAAAGCCTTTATTATCATTGTATTTTTCTGTATACAATGAAATTAGGAGCACTTCTCCTGTCTGGTGTTATAAAAAAAAAGTAACCACTGTGGTGGCAAACAATAAATAAGACACTATAATTTTCAAATATATACAAAAAGTGACTGAGTAATGATATTTCACAACATTATCATACTTTCAATGAAATACCTGGTCCTTTAGTCCAAGTTAACGGACCAGTGGCAAGATCACCGCCAAGGTCTATTCCTGGGCAGGGAACCAATCCAGCCAGTGAGGGGTTAACTCTCAGTGCTGGTCTCATGACCAGATAAAATGGGATGGTTGTGTTAAGGAAGAACATTTGCCATAAAATCTGTGCCAAATCCAAATATGTGGCTCAAAAGATGACAACAACAACAACAACAACATTATATTCATTGCTTGATTGTCTTCAGCTTTGTGCTAAATCACTTACTCCAGCACTTGTGTTTCACCACCAAATGTTCTTTCTATTTTACATAAGTATTATTATATATTATATATTATTATCAACTGGAAATATATAAAATTTTAAATCAAAAAGTAAAATAAAAACAAGTTATTTCTGCTCATATTACGTGATATTACATAACAGATGATTTAGTGATTTGCAGATGATTATTAGAAATTCTCAGTTAATTCTAAGAGCAATTTAACTTTTTTCCACAAAGACTTTTATCACAGTGGTAAAAGCCTCTCAATTGATTCTGCTTACGTAAGATTTTGCGTCACAGGGTACTCTATATACAGTATACAACCTAATGCTTCCTGGAGTAATTGATTTTTTTTTTATTTTTTAACAAGCTTAAGACAAGCAATATGCCTCAAAGCAGAAATTAACTTTGAAGATAACGCATGTAAATTCAAATACAACTCAAATATTAATCCTCGGATAGATCAAGATAACAATGAAAATTTAATAACTAAGGTACAGCTAATTTATTTTATGGAGCCTGTGTTCACTATATGATGATGGCAGTGTTAGCTTTGGGTATGTTTGCTTTTGGGTTGCTGTCACTACATGGAAGAAAACCTGATTGTAGTTCTCTGACCTCTCTGTCTGACCCTGTGTATAGTTTATATGGAAAAGATCATGTACGGTAATATAAATTCATGCAAATTTGTAAATTTAAAATGCAATATGCAGTAAAATCATCTTTTTCTGTTGTTGATGATTAATGTTGATTCACTGTGCAGTATTTTTATATATTTTATATATAACCGCACAGTGTGTATATGTGCAAATACTTATAATATATACATTTATATTTTTGAAATATTGTAAAATGTTATATATATTTTTGTCCCACAGTAAACTAGATGGCAGCACCGATGCAGCGATTTGGGATCCACCAGATTTGTCCATGTGTGAGAAAGTTGTGACAAACATCGGTGACTTAGAAAGTGTCACAGTTACACAAAGTAAATGCTTTATATGGGATACTCGGGTCTGATAATTTACTTCTTATTTATTAATCTACAAATAAATCAATAAATTATAATCTGTTGTCTTACAAATTTATGTGATTATATAGTACTATAAAGACTTTATTAGTAGTTATATAAATGTAATGGCTTAGATGTTAGCACAATTGCATTTCCCCCAGTCCAAAGACTTGTGTTGTAGGCTGATCAGCATGTCTAAAATGTGTGTAATTATGCCCTACAATGGGTTGGCACCTCCCTCGAGGGTGTCCCCTGCTTTGCAAGCTAATTCCCTCAGGGTACAATCAAGGATCCTTTGACGGATTGTATGATTATATTGTATATTTTTGTCGATAGTTCTGGACAACATTCTATCTAGCCTTCCTTAATTATTAAGCTCGACATATTATCTCAATATATGATCTGGAAGTGCTTCTGCTTTTCCTCTCCACCAGACAATTCGGCTGACATTGTGGTCATGATTGAGAATTTATTGCAGAACCAGACAAACCTGAGTCCTTCTGAACTGGACACTGTGTTGCAGAAACTGTCTGATGTCACACATGTTGGTATCATGACCACTCAGTTGGCAAACAGCATTATAAACGTGGTTTCAGAACTCTTTTTCTCCACATCTTTTCTTTCTGAAGCTACAAATGAGTAAGTAAAGCAACTCTTGGTTTTGTATTTAATATCTTACAATGGTGCGTTTGCAGTTAAATTGTACATTAAACTAGTTGAAAAAGTCTGAGATAGTCTCAGAGATAGAAGTTCAGAGATAGAAGTCCTCATCTTTCTGATGACATGCTAACATCATGAAGCATTGATGATGTGGATACACAAAGAAAGCCAAGCCTGTACGCTGTTTCTGACTGTTACATTACATTTTTCTTCTGTGGTTCAGAATAATTTCGATCACTGACCAAGTAGGATCTAGGTTGGATTTCTCTGGAGAACTTCACAACACCACAGTTCCTTCACTGGCACTACAGATCATCAATCTAGATCCACAGCTTTTCCAAGGACTCACATTTGGAGTTTCCTCATTTCAGACAGGCCTTCCTCCTGAGGTGAAACCATCTAATAAACCCTTGAATTATTACTGAAACATCTAGATGGAACACGGAATGGAATGGCAACATAAAGATAAGAGAAAAGATGTACAATAACCAAGCTTGTATTGAATAGCAGCATTTTTGGAATAGATCTTGTCTCTTCTCTTTTGTAGATATTTTTTAACCAGAACTTTACTGAGCAGTCTGACTGTGGCACTGTGGCATCCATATCCTTACCTCATGCCCTGGAGAACTTTTTCCCCCAGAGCAACAGAAGTCGTGTTCAGTTTCATTTCTATGGTACTGAAAACCTATTCCAGGTAAAATTAACCTCCACCATTTGTAAATTCTTGTGTTATATCGCATTCTTAACAAAAAATGCTAAACTATACAATTGCTTGTTACTGGTACAGCTTTAACAACATTTAACATATAAGGTATATTCTATGACACAGATAAAATGTACCCTTGTAGGTATGACCCTTGTGGCATATAAAATTAAAAAAATAAAATAAAATACATGGATTCACCCTTCTGTAGGACCAGCTGAGTAACCTGGTGCTGAACTCCTATGTGGTTTCTGCCAGTGTAACCAATGCCAGTGTGAGTGACCTGAAGCAACCAATCATAATCACTCTCCTTCATCTTCAGCCCAAACAGGTCTGTAACAATATGGAGGCTTTAATTGCAAGATTAATAATTTATTCTTCATCATTCCCTATAGTTGTCATGTTGCATTTCTCCAGTATTCTTAAAATAATCTACCGTTTGTTTTTAGGACCGGGACATGGTCCAGTGTGTCTATTGGAATTCAGAGAAGAACTGTAAGTTTCAATTCTAATAATTCATTTATTTATAATTATAATCTATCCATGGGATTAGTGGGAACCTGCATCTTATATATGATGTGTTTGTTTGTTTGACAGATGGAAATGGTGGCTGGGATGATACTGGATGCCAGGTTAAATATAGCAATGCCACTCATACATCATGCCTCTGTTTTCACCTCACACATTTTGGAGTGCTGCTGGTAAGCAGATTTTGTGTATATTCTATTATACATAGCATATTTTGAATAAATGAATATTTGAATTTCACAACAACCCACCTCTCTATTCTCTCTTATCTTTCAGGATATATCCAAAACACCCATAAACCCCAAAGATGACATGATTCTAACAGTTATCACATACCTGGGCTGTGGCTTGTCCTCCATCTTTCTCGGCATCACTGTGCTGACTTATATGGCCTTTGAGTGAGTAAGGATTTAACAGTGATGTTATTAGCATCATGTAAAAGATTGCTAGTCCCGTAATATTAAACCTGTCCTTTGCTTTTGTTCTACAGAAAGCTGCGACAAGATTACCCATCTAAGATCCTTATCAACCTCTCAGGGGCCTTGCTGGGTCTCAACCTGCTCTTTTTGATTAACTCTTGGCTTGCTTCATTTAATAACTATGGACTGTGTATTGCAGTGGCTGCCATTCTTCACTACTTCTTTCTGGCCACATTTACTTGGATGGGACTTGAGGCTATCAACATGTACCTGGCTTTTGTGAAAGTCTTTAATGTCTATGTTCCTTCCTACATCCTTAAGTTTTGTGCTCTTGGATGGGGTGAGAGTTTTGAGAATATATGTTTCCTTTTCAAATTCATCAAATGAAAATGTATTATAAGGTATCATATACTGAACAAAAATATAAATGCAACACTTTTGTTTTTGCCCCCATTTTTCATGAGCTGAACTCAAAGATCTAAGACTTTTTCTACGTACACAAAAGGCCTATTTCTCTCAAATATTATTCACAAATCTGTCAAAATCTGTGTTAGTGAGCACTTCTCCTTTGCTGAGATAAGCCATCACATGGGTAGCATATCAAGATGCTGATTAGACAGCATGATTATTGCACAGGTGTGCTTTAGGCTGGCCACAAACAAAGCCCACTCTATAATGTGCAGTTTTACTGTATTGGGGGTCCGGAGGGGTCAGAAATCCAGTCAGTATCTTGTGTGACCACCATTTGCCTCACTCAATTTTAACTCTGGCACTAGGGTTGAAAAGCATAACAATGTTGCTTAGGCTAAATGGTTTGGATACAAAATAATTATATCTGAGTGCTGCTAATATCTGAATCATTCTTTCCAGGCTTACCTCTGATTATTGTCAGTATAGTTCTTGCTGTGGATAAAAACTGCTACGGTACCACTCAATCCCTCTCATCTGCTGAAGAATTTTCATCTTTGTAAGTGTGTTTTAAGCTATATACATGGCTTTGAGAAATTTCCCCATTGTGGGACGAATAAAGTTGTATCTTATCTTTACTCAGAGTTGCCTCTATGAACACCTCTCTGTGTGCTCCCGTTGTGTTTTGCAGCTGCTGGTTACAGAATGACGTAGCATTCTATGTGAGTGTTGTGGCATTTGTGGTGCTGATCCTGGTCTGCAACATCAGCATGTTTGGTGTGGTGCTGGTGCAGATACGAGGCATGCAGCTCACTAAAGATGCAGGTCGGTGCAGCAGAATGCTACATGAAATGCGTGTGATGGCCAGTCTTACCTTTCTGTTGGGTCTCACATGGATGCTGGCTTTCTTCACCTGGGGCCCGATGCGAGTCCCTTTCCTCTACCTCTTCTCACTCCTTAATACTCTTCAAGGTAAGAAAGCAGCAGAAGTAAACTATGGTGTGACATAAAAGTCCTCAAAGGTACATTTTATGAAATGATAAAAATGTAGGAGTTTTTGTTGAATTTCCAAAGTGTAGACAAGTTCACACATCATAAAACTGACATCTTTGCTGTTTTTTGGCCAAATTCATGTCAAAAAGTCAAATGGGTAAACACAAAAATGTAAAACCATGAGACATTAATAGCTATGCTTTTTAACTCACAAAGCCACTGAACTACCGGACATCTTTGTTTTTATTTCAGGCTTTTTTATATTTCTGTTCCACTGTCTCATGAAAGAGAATGTACGTAAGCAATGGAGAATTCACTTATGCTGTGGACGATTTAAACCCAGTGGCTGCTCAGGTTGGTATTTAAGCTCAAGAACATGATTTTTCCATTTTTTCCCCCACATTTTGTGTCATCTAGCATGCTAATTGAGATGGAAATCTGTTTTCCTTTTAACCTTAGACTGGAGTGGTTCAGTGACGCTGGGTGGTAGAGCTAAAAGTGTGAAATTGGATCACATTTCATCTGAAACTACAAGTGAACGGAAGATTTCCAGTAGCAGTCAAAAAAATGAAAATTAAAGGAGAGAGATGGCAGCATTCACCGCTCAGGCTGGAAATTGCATTGCGCAAATTTGACCCCATATGTCTACTCAACCATAATGAAGCGATTTATTCTGTACAATTAAGTCAATCTCTTCGCCAACACTTTTATTATGCAGTCTTTCTATTATGCTTTTTTTAAAACATCAGGCTTCTGTGTATTAAGGTTGTTAATGTCAAGAAACTGTATGTTGTTGGTAATATACTGTATTCTACAACTTCTGGTGGTTACAAAAGTGTAAAGTGTGTACATCAAATCATTTGTTGAGATAAAATATACTTGGCTTTATGGGTTTTGTGTGCTCTACAAAATACTTTAGATGTAGTGATGCAGTTGACTCTTCTGCAGCATTAGTAACAAGCACAGACTCAAACACACATCGTAACAGAGCATATGAGCATACATAATATAATACTTTTATGTTTTATTACTTTTTTGCAACATTCCCAAACTTATTTATACTATGTATTTATAGGGCAAGATACTGAGTTTTTTATGCTCCAGTGGAGATAAACCTGATCAATGGCCGCATTGCTTAGGCTTGGGACATCTTCGGCAGGCACTTACAGAAGCTTGTCCTAACTTTAACCAGCATGTTAAATGTACTTTGCAGGCAATGGGATCACAGGGAATAACTCAATTTTTGTATTTTAACAGCAGGGAACAAATCAAACAATAGACATGGCCACTGAACCTTCTAAAAATATAAAAGTAAGCATCTTGTTGTAGCAGGAGTACAGGAAGCCACAGTTGTAAAAGTTTCACCTGACACATCGCGGTGTATCCAGGGTAACTCTGCTATGCCACAATGTGAAAGATTTGTTAGAAACTTCTTATACACTATTTGTAAACGCACTAATATTTTGTGATCTGATTAAATGGCACATGCTGGCTACAACAATAGATGGAGAAAAACTAGGGTTGAGATCAAATCTCCTGGTATACATACCTGTAGAAAACTGTGCATTGGTACTAGTATCTGGAAAGGCATTAGCAGCTTTAGAGGACCAGGAGGCACCAGACTGTCACCCTTTTCTGTCTGAAACATGATTTAAACATGTGACCCCAGTGCATGAATCGCTAAACGTGTCCAATGCAATGTATGTGAATATATGCTGTAAACTTTGGGCTCTTCTCTTTATGGTTCCTAAACTCATGCATTGCCCCACAAAGGTATAAGATCAAGCCCACTGTCATCTACTGACTGCAGAAGTGCAGTTGCTGCTAAACCAACAGGAAATACATAAATACATGAGCCAAATTTCCTGACTGGGACCTTTATATTCTGTAGCCATCCTGAATATAAGAAACCTCATTTTAATTATAAGTAGCAGTTTTTGTGTGCTACGCATACTGCTTATGATGCAAGCAATGAACAAGACTATTGATTTATAACAACAGACTAGAAAGATGCATATTTTCAAATTCCTGTTGCACAGATTGCTCAAGTTCCAAGCACTGTGACTCATTCACAGTCCTTTATTTGCATATTCTGTTGAATCTACTAATAAGACAAAATAGTTATAACAAAGCATCTAAATTAAGGACTGTGCATAAGATTTAATCCAAGTGCTTATAACCTGAGCTATTTGTGTTCCACCTCCACAGGTAGGTGTGCATCAGAAAGAAAGAAGAATCATCATTTGTCATCTTTTAAGGCTCAGACTGGAAATATGCTAATTTATAGGGCCAAATACTAAAAAGCATTGATATGTTGACACCCTAATATATTCACTCTCATCATTTATGTGAAAGGCATGACACTTTATAATCAAGAGATCTTCTGGAGCAGAGTATAGTTCATAAAGATTTATAAATGTATGGAAGCCTTTTATGGACATAGCATGGAATTCTTCTCTAGATTTGTACTCCATGTGTCCTACATACAGCTGTGGATCCTACATTGCACTCCATGTGTCCTACACAGCCCATCTACTTCAGTGGACCACCACAATTAAAGGGAGTTATATCATAAGCAAGGTAATAATAATAATAATAATAATAATAATAATAATAATAATAATAATAATAACAATAATAACAATAATAATAATACTAATAAAATATTATTATTATTATTATTGTTGTTGTTGTTTTGTTATTATTATTATTATTATTATTATTATTATTATTATTATTATTATTATTATTATTGCAACCTCATTATTTGTTTTAATCACAAAATAACAAAATCTGTTCTTCACATAAACAGGATAATTTGTTTTCAAAAAAATGTCTTCACATCAAGACATTGATGTTCAACTATTCAAAATATTTGGTTCAATAATTTAATATGTACAGTAATATGCAGGAGAATTAGTAAAGCCACAGAGCTTTTATTTCTGAACTTTCCACTCACAGAACGCATTAAGTCCAAATAGTTATTTATTTGTTTATTGAGGTTTGACTGGGAGACGTTCAATGCTTTCTAACCTATTCAAATAGACAGACAAGTCGGCTAATAACTATACTACTACAGTAATAAACATAACTTTGATGGGGGTGTTGTGGTTGTGATTTATAATCCCTAGAAATAACCCTGGCTGTGATTCCTGGTAACTCACTTTAAGAACAACCAATTCAGTCTGCTGAGCTTCTATTTGCGGATATGCAGTGATCCTGGGGTCAGGATGGGAAAAAAAGGAGATTTGAAATAAACGATAGAGCCTTACTGTATGTAAAATAAACCTGATTTTAAAAAACAAAAGCAGTTTAAAGGTCATCAAACCTGGACATTTTTGTTTTTTTTGTTGAATGTGTCACTATAAGAGAGAAAAACCAAACACAAATCTTCTCTTGATTCCATTTTACTGGTGGGGAAAAACAATTCTTAAAGAGTAAAATGAACTGATGAGAGCAAGGTGAGTTGTAGTGTTGTAGAAGTCAATTTGCTTTTCTAAGAAGTGCGCTTTCCTTTTCTCTGCCATTGTGGTTTGACCAGTTCAGGCACATTCTGCTCATGCTGGAAGAACTGCAGAAAGAACACACCTGTGACGGGCATCATTAAATAAAGACGCTAAGACTTTCAGTAGAACCCTGTGTCTAAAAGCTGAACGAAAATACATATTGCTCACCAAAGGATTCTTTTTCATTCCAGCTATTTCCAGATGTCTAGATGAAATCCAGCTGCAAACTTTGAGCAGGCTCATTGTTTACTTTTCATATTGGACAGACCAGACATCTACTGCAGGTAAGAAAGAAGGCATGGCTGGAAATGCAGGAACTGCAGTTGTTACGCTTCTCATGGAAAAATATTATTAAAAGTTGCTTTTAGCATTTAATTATCTAATGTTTTAGCTTGGACAATTCATAAATTCAGATTATATGCTGATTTTCTTAAAATACATTCAAAAATGTACTGATTAAAATGTAAAACAAATTAAATGATCTCATGTACAGAACTTTTTGAAGCTTGAAGCAGTATTTAATTTTAAAAGACTTGATATTTTTGTAATTTCCTACCTGTTTATTCTCCTGTTTGTGCTCGGTGGTGTTCCATATTTGAGGCATGCCATGTATTTCCTTCTTGAAAGGATATATCCACACTATAACAATGTTAACATAATGTACTTTCTATATACATTTTAATGCTGAGTAAGAAATTTGGGGTAGATTCTAAGAATAAATGACAGCTCTATAGGCTAAATGTTTATGATTTTGAATGATTTTGAGACTTTTAGCTTCCCTCACTATCATGACCCACACAGTATGGTTGAGGCTTCAATGTTTTATCCATAAGAGACCGAAAACCTAAAATATATTTGTTCCTAATTTACACTTTTAATGTCATATACTTTGACCAGATAGACTGGCCAGGTAAATTAACACACACTGTAATCTCCAGAATCTCAGTAATGGATCACAGACCAGGGAGTCCAGTGGCTGGAAAAGCAGAGGAGCAATCAGGAAGTCTTCTCCTCACCTACTTCCAGGGAGATATTAATAGCATGGTAGATGCACATTTCTCACGTGCCTTAGAAAATCTCACCAAACCAAAGGGAGACATCACTAAAAACAAGAAACCCCGAAAATCATTCAAATCTGGTAACACATAGCTCAATCTCTAAATATTATAAGTTTAACATCTTATAAGAATACGAGGATAATGAATATATTGTGGCATGCATACAGTGAAGTATTTCTATTTGATGTGTTGCAGAGCAGCCAAGTACAAGTAACTGGGGCATGCAGTCGAATCTGTGCTTTGAAAGCACAGACTCTTCAGGACGAATTGAACTTGGCAGAAAAGAAGAACTGCAGACTAACCACCGTCTGCCACTTAACACTCCTGAGGAGAGCTCCAGTGTTTGGCTCGGTGGTCCACGACAGGGCACGAGTCTGGTGTTGCCTCCCATGGTGTATCCCTCTGCTGCGTCTGCTGAGGGTTTGGTGATGGCAGATCATCAGTACAATTCCCTATTAAACCTTCTGCACAGCGACCGGCCAGATCTGGGCTCCGTCATGGTAAACTCCAAACAAGATCTCATGCCAGGCTGGGCCCGGCATCCAGGATTTGGAGATCAGATGACTCCAGATCACAGCCTAGACTCTGGTATCGAAATTCAGACCTAGGTTTTGTACTACTAACATGTAAAATACACATTATACACAATTAGATTTATCATAGTATCCTATGTAGGCCTAATGTTTTTCAGTATGTCACTGTCCCGGTTAATTAATTGAATCCAATCATGCATGTTGATATATTTTATATAGAAACTTGTTTATAGCTCCAGTTTTAGTATGATAATATTCTGTTGTATTAATATTTAGTTTTATCATCACAAATCTGAATCTTTTCACATCCACTGTGATTTAAATGTAGCTGAGCTATAAACACAATTTTAATCAAGTTAAAACAATTAATTTGAAACAAATCTACTTTTATTTGTTTCGTATGTTTAATAGTTAACATGGTCACAAAGCAGCTTTACAGAAATCCATATGTAGACCTGGATCCCATACGTGTAAGCCGAAAGGCGACAATGGGCAAAAACTACAAAATGTAGTTAACAATAAAAAAGGAAACAAAAAACCAAAACTTAAATCCATAAAAGGGTTTGTGTTGTACAGAGGATTTGTTTTGAGTTGTTTCATGTCTGTAATTTTTCTTGTGTCTGTTTTTGCAGGTGTGCCAATGATGGAGAAGAAGGATCTATACTGGTATTAAGGAAGCACATTTGCAGTCGTTAGACACCTTTACGTAGGAAACAAAAACCCGATACTCATTATGAAGGAAGTCTTATCATTGTTTTACTTGTTTTAAGAGTTCAGAGCCTTGAAATGCTTCACGCAGAAGCCACTGCACCTGACTACATGCAGACAAACCTGTTTGAGAACAAGCTCATCACGTAGTCCAGCACAGCGACTTTTAAAAGAACATCCCTTAAGCTATATGGGGGTTGGTGGAGCATTTTCAAAAGACTTTCAGACAGCTTATGAAATCCAGGTAGTTCCTAGATATTTATTAAGTTAATCTTTTAATTACTTGTTCTTGTTTTAGAATTGTCGAGACAAAAAGGATTATCTCATTAAATAATGACTATATGGGAAACTTATGTTTGTTATTTATAAACAAAAAATAAACATATATGGATTTACGTGTAGTTGCCTTCTTGGGATTTAATATGAACTATAATATGGACATGAAAGACAAAATGAATGAGACAAAAAAAAAAAAGTTCAACTGAAAAACGAGTTGCACAGAAAAAACCTGAGATAGTCATCTGACAGGATTTATTTAATTTATGTGAGCTGCCCGAACTGATTTTTTGTTTAACCTTGTTGAAAATAAAGAAAGGTACAAATGTATGAATTTAGTTGAAGCACAACTGTTGTAAAATGTGTAAAATAATAGAAGCTGGAATAAATATGGTATGGGGAATAAAGTGTATAGAGTTTAAGTATATGACTTCTGTTAAAAATGTGTACAATGACTGCTGATATATCTTTTTTTGTGATCCACTGTATACCAGGCAAATAAATACAAAAATGTGTACCATGAATACTGACCACTATTTTTTTATCTATCCCTGGAAACTAGATGAGTTCGAGAATCGATCTAGAAAATTACTCAACTATGAGTATATAGGTCATGTGGTGAAAAGTACTTTATATTTTTAGTATGTCTACATTTGACTTTAATGAGAAAATGTCCCAAATCTAAAGAAGAGAGTTTCAGATTAACTTAACTAAATGCTGGAGTTTTGGTATCTTTCTAGGTTCAGTAATTAGCTCATGTTAATTCATAAAGGTTTCTAGTTAATCTAGTTCAGATGCTACTTACATGCTATCCTGAACATTACGTAAATGCTGTAGCAGCACATACTGATGAGCCAGAACATTAAATCCAATGACAGCTGAATTGATTTATTGAAGATTTTAAGGAGATTTTAATCTGTAATGGAGATGTAGGTACAAAAAAATGTAGGTAAGTTAAATTCTTGAAAATGAAAGTATAAGGATAGGCCATGTATATGTGTACACTGCAAATGATCTCCAATCCCCCTAAAAACGCACACAGACCTCTTCATGTCTTAATATTTCTAGAGACTTAATTTGAATTAAATGCAAATCCCCAACACATCAATCAATCTTTTACATGTCACAGTTTTTTCTTTTGTTTCCACAAAAAAAAAGAAAGATAAATGTTACAACAGAACATCTCTGCAATGTCGTGTAAAAGTCAAGAAGTTACACTGGAAGTACATGAGCACCTTGGACACAATGCAGGAATATCAACAGATGGCTAAAGTTTGAATTTTCTAAGAGTTGTGGAGGGAACAGCAAACGGTCTGAGGCCAAATCGGTGCAAAAACAACAGAAAATGAAACTCTTTTATTTCCATTTAAATTGTGAACACCAAAAGCACTGAGATCACGTGGAGGCCATTTTTAGCTAGTTTTCTGGTTCATTTGAAAATAAATTTGATGTGAAACTAGAGTTTCACTACTCCTATAGATCTCTGAGAAGATGGGCTGGAGTTCAGCATGGCTTCTGCTCTGCACTAGATAGCCAGGCCAACACTAAAATCTAGGAGGATTTGTTAGGTAGGAGTTGTTGAATTGCACGGAGGAGAGTATTGGAGGTTAACTAGGAAGAATGTAAAGCTTATGGCATTGTATTTCTGCCAAACTTTAGTCGGTTCTTTAGTCATTTTATTTGTCACAACATTGCCACCTAGTGAGTGAAAAATTAAGTGCACCTTTTGCTTAAAAAAATGCATTATAGTAAAAATACAATAAACATGTTTATGTTTTATTGTTATTTCTCTTGATTAGCCTATACGATCATGAAAAAGATCGTAAAAGATGGTGTATTCAAATAAATTCTGACATATATAACACAAATATTGTTTGTTTTGTCGCCTACATATGTACCCACCCATTATTGGTGCCTTCACAAAATTAGCAAAATTGATTGCATGAAATAAACTTCACACAACCTCTCCATTCAAACACTAGCAAGATTTCAGAAAACAGATTTCAAAAAAATCTCAAATAGAGCTACTTCTAATTACTATTTTCTCTTCATTGTTTTGGCACCCATTAGGAATATTTTAAACAAAATTTCATTGGTTAAAAATGTATATTAGATTTCATTTGCTCTCAGTCTCCATGAGCTAATGTTGCATTTACTGTGCCATGTTTCCCTGTGGTAGAAATGTGAGGTTGATGTAAGACATGGAAATGTTTTCCATTATGATTGGAAAAACCAAGTAACTTTCAACAGAAAAGAGACAGATGATTGTTGCTAAGCACAAATCAGACCCTGTATATACTGCATATCTGAGAACTACATAATTAGGAAAAAAAATACCTGTGAGATCTTCACTGTTTTACTAGCAGGTTTCACAAAATAACCAAGGCACGTCACCAAACACCTTTATAATGTGAAAAACACAGTGATCAAAATTAGAGAACAGTAACCACTGTAACAGGAAAGAAGATTACAGCTAACATTTTTATGTGTTGCAGCTGTGAGAAATAAATAGAAAGTGTACAGGCTCTTGCTCTGAATGACTTGAGCACAGCTTTGGCTGCAGGACATCACTAGTTTCTCACACTGCTCTCACGTGATCTTGGTCCACTCTTCTTCCACTCTCTTCCACAGTTCAATAGATGTTCTGGGTTTTTGAGAAATAACTTTGTTTTCCAGAGAATTTCATCAGGTTTAGATTAGGACGTACAGTATTATTATGTCAGTGTTCTGGAAGGAACTGCTTTATCTGGTCGATCTCTGTGTTTTCCACATCATAAAGGGTTTTTATGAAGTGACTTTTAACCATATCATAAATTAGTAATGACAAATACCATTCACCAGAATTAGGGCCATAACACATTTATTGCCTAAGAAATACAACAAATATGGTTTACAAATATGTTAGTAGTCACTGGTCACTGGTTCACTGATGTTAGTAAATCACTGGTTTACAAATATGTTAGTAGTTTTTTGGTTGTCAAGTACTGAAATCAATTGTTAAACATCAGTTCTTTAAAAACAAACTGTTTGGAAGCATTTCAAGAAAAAAGCCCCACCTGAGAGTGTGTCCATATATGCAGTAAGCAAAAGCTTCACTAAGCATCATTAGAACTAGTTCATCAAATATTGTGGTCAGATGAGTAAGGAAAAGTGTAACCACACTGACAGAAAATACAGATCAGTGATGCTTTGGTGGTCTAGGGGATTTGGGTGAAACTGATAATATCAAATT
Organism: Tachysurus vachellii; assembly: GCF_030014155.1. Classification (NCBI taxonomy): domain Eukaryota; kingdom Metazoa; phylum Chordata; class Actinopteri; order Siluriformes; family Bagridae; genus Tachysurus; species Tachysurus vachellii. The sequence goes on from NC_083472.1 coordinate 12,595,413, forward strand.
ATTTTAATCTGTCAGACACACTGTTCACACATGGCCATACATAGGGATCTGACTGTAGAAAAGTCATTATATTTAATAACACTTTCCGTTGTTTAGAAGAAATTATAATTACATCCTCCAATGTCACCCAAATGAGGATGGGTTCCCTATACAATCTGATTCCTCTCAAGGTTTCTTCCTTATCTAATTTAGTTTTTCCTTGCCACAGTCACCTCAGTCACCTTATACTTGCTCATTGGGAATAAATACATACACATTTAAATCAAAGTCTAATATTAATCTTGAGCTTATGTATAATATTAATCTTGAACCTTTTGTACCATATTTCTTATTTCCTGTAAAGCCGCTTTGAGACAATGTTCACTGTTTAAAAGCGCCATGCAAATTTGTATTGAATTTAAATGAATTGAACAGAGCATTGAACAAGATGACGAGTCATACGTACTTCCAAACGAATGCAGAAGCAAGCCAAAATTCATATTTTACTATGACCAGCTTGTCTTAGACTCTCTATAGTGGAAACCTGAGGTACAAACATAACAATATAAATAAGTTAAACATTTCTGTATAGCGAAGTGGACCTAGAAGAAACAAGGTATGAAAGCATTTGCCAATTCAAGTGAGGATTTTGATGAATGCAAAAAACATTTCAATGAATTTTGTGTCAAAGTAAGATTCTGGCCAGAACTGATGCAGTGATTATTTAGCAGAGATGATTTTTAAAGCAGCACATACAGCATTATATTGTAAATAGCTATGGGCCTTGATTGTGCATTTAGAGTTTACACAGAGAAGTTTATGTGTTTGTGTGTGGCTTGTGTTACTGTCTAAACCAGCAGCCTGAGACCTACGGGCTGTATAGGAGTCTGTCACAGTCTTTCAGCCACATGGCATTACACATGGCCTTTTCAGCAATACTAAAGTTTCAAATACACAAAGATTTTATTTATTCCATCTCCAGGGAAAATATGCAGTGTACCATCTAATATATTTTTGCTGTGAAGGTTGACTCTAAAGTGTCATTTTATTTACAATAATTGTTAAGGAAGAAATGAATAAATAAAATGAACAAAAAAGAAAGGAAAAAGGATTCATATTCTTATTAATTCTGATTAATTTGTAATTGGAAAAATGAATGGGAAAAACTGAAAAAACAACAACAAAATCACTATCACAACCAAAGTCTGTGTCTGAAAAAAAACAAAACACACGAGACACACACAAAAGTTGTTCTTCCCTATTTGAGTCGTTCAGAGCTTCCAGGAAGTTGCATTCAGATGTAGAGTTGTGTTGGTGGAGGCCATTCTTCAGACCTGTATGGGTGGATCTGGTGTTCACGTCGCGGAACCTGCTGTCTGCAAATATGTCCACAATGATAAACACCTTTCATAGCAGCTTCAATCCTCCGCCGGTTCCTCCAAGGCCAGGCCACCAAGGAGGGCCAGCGCTGCGATCAAACACACCATTAGTCAGGTTCATATCAGTGCTGCTGCTTCTGCTAATGATACTGACGTTTGGAGGGTTTCTCTACCTGTTCCATAGAATCAGCACGGTAAGCATTCATATTCATAATGATTATAGACTAGATTTAGGATAGATGGTTATAGAATTAGATTATAAGATAGATTTAGAAATGTCTGATATTCTGAACTTAAATGTAAGCTCTTAAGTATCTTAATGATCTTAGGAATTATTGTTAATGTATTTGATATAATTTTTTTGTTTAAATATTTGATACTATATTGTCTTCTAACTTAAATATTTAAATTCTTATTTTCGTGCTGATATTTGTCTTCCTGGAGATATATAGAGAGAGCAAGTTTTGTAAGAATATCCTAGAAAATATACATTTGCCATTGTACCATAGAGGAATTACAATCATGATTCTACATTTTAGATTTAATTCGGATTTGTATAATATATACATATATTTATTAGTACATTGTATTCATCATACAAGTATTAAAATATGTAAAGAACATATTTTAAGTGAAACTTGTGGGGGAAAAAAAAGAAAAAACAATTGATTATAAAGAAAAATTATAAGAAACCTCATTTTCTGATTTGGCTATGAATGAGATATTAAAAGATATTTCTATATTTTTTAATTAAATTGCCTTTTTGAATATCTATCTAGGCATTTAGAAAGAATTAGAAGTACGCAAAGGATGGCTTTACAACAAAATGTTAGTCTACCAAGAATAATCTATAATTAGTTTTCGTTCAGCCATTTCTGTGGTTACTAAATAAAAGTGTAAAAATCAACAACTTTCTTCATACTGAGCAAACCAGAAACTTTTTATGCAAATTACTGATCTGAATTCTGATTCTCACATATTCTGCTTCATACACGTTTCATTTGCAACAATACATTGTGAGCCTTGTGGTTTTTGTGAGTGAATACTGAATGCAACAGCATGTTCACACGAGGCTTTTCCTGTCTTAATGGCAGCTGCAGGACAGACGCAGTGATAATGAGATAAACGCACTAAAACAACTACAGCAGTGTGCAGAGAACCTAGGATCTGAGAATTTACAGCACTGCAACAAGCTCGTGGAACTCTATAAAAATCTCCTAAAAAAGGTGAGCAAGTTTTTTTTTTTACATGGTCCTTTAGTTAGAACATGGACTAGCTGTTAAACCCTCAAAATATTTGGGGTATTTTTTTTTCCTAATTATGTAGTTCTCAACAAGATCAATAAACTGTTCAAATCTCTTTTATAGGTCTCTGAAGCTGAAGGAAAAGGTTAGTACATTTTAATGTCTTGATTCAGAATGCAGGAACATGTGAACGTCTCATTTTGAGAGGAGTCTGAGCTGAACATTGATTTGTTCTGTTCTTCTAGTGGCTTTGTTGATTGAACCTGGTTCCTCCACCAATCCTCAAGCAAGGTTGGTGTTAAGTGAATCTAAAGGTAAGGATAGTCATTTATTTTAAATCCTCTCCTTGCGATGTAAATAGCTGATCACTTATTGACCTTTTTTAAATAACGTATCCTGTTATGGTTTTTTTCCTCAGAGGAGAACAAATTCAATACCCTGGTATGGAAAAAAACCCACTCTGTGCTGGAGAAGATCACCCTCAGCTCATCAGGAGTCCTGACCATTCAGTACCCTGGATATTACTTGATCCAGTCGCAAGTCACCTTTTCCAAAGCACATGAAAAAGCACCACTCTATCAAGCCATATGGTCCCAAAAGACAAATGACGAAACCCCAAGTGAACTGCTCAAGTCCTTTTGCAGCTTGCCTCGGGGCAGTAAGATGCCTGATCTGTGCACTGCCTCAGAGACAGGGGTGTTCAGACTTGAGAAGGGTCACAAACTATTTGTTAATGTAACTGACAAGAGCTTAGTGAACCTGGACGCTACCACTTTTGGATTGTTCAGGCTACAGGATTGAGAGCAGACTAACTAAGAACTAAGAGGATCTACCAGCACAAGGCAAAGTGGATAACAGAATCCATCTTACAGGGTATACATGGATAACTATATGAAATTGGAGTCTCTGAAACTATTCAAAAAAAAAAAAAGAAGGCTGGAACTTCTGCAGAAGAGCTTCTTCCTTTAACTTTCACCACAATGTAAGCTCAGAGGAAAGTCTGACACATCGTTAAGTGCGGGATTTGCAGGGAAAATGAAATGTGTGACATTTCATAACGTTTCTATACAAAAATTAGTCAGCAATTCTAAACATGCGGTTTAAAGAAGTGGTGTAAATGTCACTTTTATGTAATATTCTCAATCTATACTACCAAAAAATAATTTATTAACGTTGAATCTTAGCTACTGTCTTTGCAATATATTTATGAAGAGGGAAATCCAGCTTGAAGAGACTACTCTGATGTGTGTAATAGCTTCTGTGTCATTTTTAACATCCTGATGATTTAGCTGTACAATACAATGTGACACTACATTTATTAGAAGCCTGGTTTTCTCTGAAGAATCTGCACTGACAAGAACTTCTCATATAGTAAAAGTAAAAAAAACAACTAGAATGTATTTCAAAAACCGGCGGTTTATTTCTAAATGATGTGTCACAGTAAAACTTTATGATAAATATACCGCAGACGGCAAGTAGGATTTTTAAATGGAAGTTCCCTCTCTCAAAATATGTATTTATATTTTTGTATTAAAATACATTTTTTTTCTAAATCCAAAGCAAAGTTTTGTTTCTATTCTGACTTTCTGATCAATAATATGTGAGATAGTGATAGCGAATGTGATAGTAATATGTGAGAAAAACAATAAGGCTTAAAGAAAGGTCTAAACACTTCCTCCTAGTAATCATTACGACCTACATGAAATTCTAAATTTCGAAGCATTAGGTGTGACAAACACTTTGGTTTTTTTTTCCATCATCTGTATAAGCACTGAAATGCTAGGCTCTCCTTCCCCCTCTACTTTCCAGCATGGTGCAATGGCTTTATCAGTGAGCATGAACTCAGATCTGACCTTTTCAATTAAAAACAAATCGCTCCATCGATGCTGGTATCACTACAAATGTTTCCACGTATCAAGAAGCATTTTAAACGAGTGTGCGATCCATTCCAAAATGGAGAAGCTGACAGAATAAATCTGAGAAATGTAGATATTTTTAGAATTTTAATCCCACTGGCTGCCAAACACCCACCAATCTCTTACATGTGTACAAGTTTCCTATATGCACATGAACCATGTACCACAAAGAAGCATGTAATGCTCTGTATTTTACTACATTTCATTGTCTACTATGGAAAGAGTGAGTGAGAGAATCTACACTCAGATCCGGGACACATTTTTCTACTCTTACAGGAAGTGTTCAACCTGCCACACTCATTCCCTTCTCTCACACGCTTTCTGTTCACTTTAACCTTTTCTTTCCTTTCAGTCAAAATCTAACTGAGTTAAAGTTTATTCTTAAACTGAAGGGTATCATATGTTCATTGAGTGACAAGAACTTTTCATTTCCACTCATTTTTTTTTTTTTTGGTGGCTCCATCATTTTTTTTTGGTGCTCCTAAAACATCTACAAAAAAAACAACCGGAAACATTATTTATGTTTTTATTAAAACAGTTCATTTAAAAATGAAGGCAAAGTGAAAAAGGAATAGAAGCACAAACAAACAAAAACAAAAAAGAAAAAGAATATATATATATATGTAACAAATGTTATTTGCATAGTAATCCACATGATCTGCAGACTTGGGCACTTAAAAACAAATGTCAAAAAATAATGAACTAGATGAACATCAAAGAAAAATCTCCTGCAAGTGCTACAGATATCAGGCAGTTTTATCCAATCCCAGTGACAGCGTCCAATATTAAGCTGAACAAATATCATGTGATCATATAGTACCATGAAAATGGAGACAGACAGAACACCACTCATCACAATAAGTCCTTCAGATTATAAAGCAGCACATTAATTATGGATAATATGCACATCAGCAAGAACATAAATCACAACAGCTGGATTGGGATTGAACATAAGATGCCACCAAAGTGGCATTGTGTGTCAATGGGAATTAGATTGCTAGCAACTACAGAAATTTTAAATAATACTTACTGCTATGCAGAACACACACAAGCACAGCTTAAACAAATTACTGAGTAGTACCAGTAATTAAACAAAAAAAAATGTGATCACAGCACTGTAGAAACAGCATGGTGTATGTTAAAGGAGTAAATCCTGTCGACTAGCTGGAGAACACACCTCAGTGCAAATTGAGGCTCCTCACTGTCAATGCATAACAGTTAACGGTAAACCAGTCTTCAGTCTTATTGCATTGAATACTAGTTGGTTATTATTATTTTTATTATTATTATTTTTTTTACAGGACTGCACGAACACGTCATTCCCTGTTGTATGGCTTCAAATGTACTATTCCACTGCTTCTTAAGCTTAAATATATACCTATTTATAATAATATTGCCCACAGTGTCTAGTTTTGCATCAAACAGTGTCAAGGTAATGGCATAGAGGAATGACAAATTAAAGGGAAAAAAGGCAGCTCTTGAAAAAGGCAGGCGATTGTGGTTTGCTGATGTAGGTCAGTGTGTCTCATTAGAATGAAGTGTCACTGCAAATTATTGTGACTAATCACCTTTAACCCGTGATGAAACATTTTATCCTTTGCTACGACGTCAATGCCTCCGTCAAGGCACAAAAAAGTTCACTAAAAAGTTTGAAACCCGACATAAATTATACGAAGACCTGTGTGTGATTTAGCAGTGAGAACGGAGGGAATATCTTTTCCATCTTGTGGCTTGTTAAGAACCAACACCTTATTAATACACAGCTGTTTTATTTCCCCTTTAATTCGTTTGCCATCGTTTTGTGTTATAAGCATTTCATTTCATTATTCTTGTGCCTGATTACTTTACATGAAAGATCAGACAATGCAGCAGAGCATACAACGTGTATCCAACAGGGTACCAGTTAAACATTCGGACATGTTACAAAACATAGATCGTACAGCTATAAACGGCCTTTGACTTACGCCTTTACATCGAAATTTGGTGATTAATTCATATTCACAGTGCCCTAACATCCTGCAGTGCAACAGCCTTTAATATAGATGGCTTACTAAAAGCGTTAATGCTGTAACAGCTATAAATACACTGTCAATTTCTCTGCAAATTCAGCATGTCCTCATAACTGCAAGGTGGCAAGAATTCACAAGAAAACTGACTGTATTTAAACACAAAAAAGTGGGGTGAGTAACAGCTACAGTAACAGAGTTTTTTTAAAACTCATTTCCTATTAAAAACAATGTTCGTCACTAATAAGACTTCCAACAGACTCAGACCAGGTTGTTAAATGAGGTGTACGGTTATACTGTCGGAGTGCTTAAAAAGGCCCTAGTACCGGACGACTGCATTCAAAAATAAATAGAGATTTTTTTTTCATCCACAGAATATGGAGGTAATAATCAATTATTGTATTATTGAATATGAAAGCTTACAGGATTATTCTTTTTTTTTGGCTATACTAGCTATTATATACTGTTTTAAAGTATATATGATATACATACATTATAAATGATATCTTAATAGTATTGAAATTGTATTTTATTACTAGGAATAGCTGCATCGTTTGCTACGAACAGCTCTGAACAAGCATAACAACGACGGAAATATAAACACAGATTATCTGGCGTCAAGAATGGATATAGAAATACTGTACAGTATATCAGAGATTGTAACAGACACGGTTCATGGAAATATTTTTGATGGCTAGTAATAACACACCAGCTACCTTGCAAACATTTCTAAAAGCTTAAAAAAAAAAAAAAAAACTAAAGCAAACAGTCAAATCTTTTCAAGATGACCATCGTGGCATCTCATGTCATTTATGTGCAACATAACTCTATCAAACCAGATAAACCTACAGAATCAGAAATACTGATTTGCCGGTGTACCAAAAAGGTAGTTTCATATAAAAGACACAGGCCTTTGAGCTCATTTTCTTGGTGAGCACAAACACACACGTACTGTTTCTGGTTGAAGACTGAATCTTATTTTCCACACATTTCCCCACTGAGTCTGAACACTGAATCTTTTCCTTTTTCCAAATGCACGGAAACAATGGCTTCATCCGAGCATCTGCTGTATAGCTACACTGAATGATAATATTCATAGCAGTTATATACGTAGTTCTACCACCGTTCGATGGTATTGTGGACAGGTACAGAAAGTCTGGTATAATAAGTCTCATGGCCAAAAATAACAGGTACAGTCTTTCACAACTATGATGTAGTTCTGCTGCATGAGTGTTTAACACATTTTGTTGCCCTGTTTGCAGGAACTGAACTCATGCTGCAGGAACCTCTTCTGAAACCCACTGCAGACATCAGTAAAACTCAGATGATCTCACAGCAAGAAATCCACAAAGTTATTCTTAAAAACCAAAAAAAGAAAAAAAAAAAAGAAAGAAAAGAAAAAAGTTTACAAGGCAGGAAGACTCTCAATGCAACATTTGGTGTGAACCCAAAACTAGCAACTCATCCACCCACTCTCTCTCTCTCACACACTCATACACACTCACGCACTCTCTCACTCACTCAGACATGCAGAAAGGGGAGAACATCTCGAATGTTACTCAGTGGCTTCCATCTTCCCACACATAGTCATTCTTCTGTTTAGCCAGCTTCCTGACCAGGCGCTCAAGCTCTTTGCGGGATTTCTGCTCTTCTTCCAGACACTGTTTCATCCACCTGTTCTCCTAAATTCAAAAATCATTTCTCATCAGACCTCAAACATGCAACATTTGGAGACAATAAACATAACAGGATAAGCAAAAATAAAAATTGTACCTTCTTTAACTCGTGGACCTCGTCTTTTAACGCGTAAACAGCATCGACAAGGCTTCTGGAGAAAATAGAAGGAAAAAATAGTGAGTCTAATGTCGATCCCTTGAAGCTCTTCAACCTCAATTGCCTCATGACTGCATTCTGTCTCACCAAACATTGCTTCAATAAAACCAATTGCCAAATATAATAAATAGGTATGATCACACTGAACAGAACAGAAGACCTGAGTGAGAGAATATTGAAATTTTATTTTACAAATTCCACAAAAATGTAGATAATTTTGATTTTTCTTTCTTCTTCCTTACAGGCGTCCACAAAAGTTATTCTCGGGGTCGCTACACAGCGGATCATTTATTGATCATGTGCATATTTAGATTTTCTGTGGAATTCATACAAGCTCCCATTTTACCTGGGATTGGGACCGGCACTGAGAGCTAACCCCCCAGGTTTGGTCCCTGCCCAGGAATCGAACCCATGGCCTGAGGGATCCTCCATGGACCCGTCTATATCATGTAACATACTGCCGCTTGTTTAATACATGTTAATTATTTAATAATAATTATTATATAAGTAATTACTTAATTACTTTTAAATTATGATGACTCATGGCTGACAGAACAATAACGCAAAGTACTTTGTCATTACAACATTCAGAATTCATTTAGGATCTAGTTTAACATACTTCTCCTCAGTGACTGTTTGTCCGTTGCTTTTCATCTCTTCGACAATTATCTTCTCCTCCTCTGGTAGCAGGACTGGAGGGACACCATCTTTGCGTACAGCTAGGAACGCATGAACACAGTGTGTCAATGTCACAGAAGGAGTACTTTTTTTTTTTTAAAGAAATGCTAATATTATAGCTAATAAGTACCTGTTGCGGCCTGGTGCAGGCTGGCTCCAGTACAATAGGCTTCAATCACCTTCAAAATTTGGGCATCTTCTTCCAAAGCTGCAGTACCTGTTAATTTAAGCACCACAACCCACATCTGAGACTTTCAGAGCGCAACAGAAACTCATGTTCTAATTATTACCACAAAGAGAGACGCTTTCTCCACATCTCTGGTTTTGTTTCTTGATTAACTAAAGCAGTATTCACCAGCAACCCATTTAACCTACTTTTTCTGAGCAAATAATCATCATCTGATGGTTTTCTTTCTGTCTTTCTCTTGTTCAGGAACTTCTTGATGGGTTTAGGGCTTTTGCTGGAATCCTGGAGAGACAAGGTGGTTGTGAGGACGCAAAAGAATCAAGCAAACACCAAGAAGAACACAAATTAACAAAAATGTACAACAAAGGATGAATTGGGAGGTGTGTGTGTGTGTGTGTGTGGGTGGGCGGATGGGTGGGGAGTTGCTATTAAGAACAATAAAATCATGCTAAAACCAATGCTTTTGGTATCTAATACATTCAATTCAGTTAGTAAAAATAAATAAAGAAATAAGACACACATCATGTATAAAAGAAATAGACTGCAATACTGACTGCTTGTCTTAATAACTCAAGAACTCATCCATTTGACATTGTTTTAAAAATATTGAATTGTTACAAGTTTCTGACTTTGTTGGCACTACATAAGCACGTGGACACGTATAATAGTGCAAACTCTAGTAGACTAGCCTACATAGTGGTACTGTTAAATTAGCTAACAAAGCTAACAATCATCGATCAGTTACTTGAAAATTAAAAAAAAAAAAATTAATGAATGCATTAATGAAAGAAGTCTAAAAAAAAAAAATATAAAAGTAATTTGTGATTTAAGGTAGCGTGAGACAGGTTTATTAATGTTAATACACTACAATGAGTGCAGACAAATTTGGGCACAATGCTATGACAGGAATACTGTGAGAAAATCAATGCCTTCCACAACTGACCAATCAGAATCAAGTATTGCACTGGATTCTCTTTCTGAGAAACCTGAATCAGGCCCCAGGCTTGCACCAAATATATAAATCTACACTATATGGCCAAAAGTATGTGGACACCTGACCATCAACACTCACAATCGTGTGTGTGTGTCTTCCCTAAACTGTTGCACACAGTTTGAATCACACAATTGTATAGAATGTCTTTGTATGCTGCAATGTTACAATTTCCTTTTACTGGAACTAAAAGCCCAATACCTGATGCAGCTTGACAATGTCGTGATCTCACTAATGCTCTAGTGGCTAAATAGACAAATCCCCATAACCTCACTCCAAAACCTAGTGAAAAGTCCAGAAGTGTGGAGATGACCATAACAGCAATAAAGAACTAAATAAATAACAGGATGTTCAACAAGAACATATGGTTGTGACTGGCCAGGTGTATTCATACATTGTGCAACATAGTGCCATAAAAGACTAAAACAACAATCAAACTCCAGAAAGCAGCCTCCTTCACAACAGGGGTATAGATAATGTTTTTCCCTATGACTTTCTCTCAAGCTGTCGGAGTGAAGGCTATCGTGTGCTTTCTCCGAGACACGTGAAGCCAGCAGAAGGAATCATTTTGAATTGCTCATCGTACCTCATCATTGCGTGGCGTAACTTACTTGGATAAAAATGCTATCCAACCCTTTTGTATTATCTCACAGACATCCACAACTGGCTACTGTTGCTGTGACTATGAATATGGCAGAGAGTATCCTCTCTTATCCAGAGGGCACGGCCAATAATTCCCCACTTGGACCTTTGACGGGATTCAGTCTTCTGATCTCTGGATGACTGAGTCAGTGCTTTTCTGTCTCAGTACTCAGTAGCCCGGAACCAGGTTTTTTAAACATTACAGGTGACAGACAGTGCAGAATATGCAGCTCACGCTACAAGCAAGGGACAGTTAGTTTTTTGCTACTCAAGACAAACTGGTTAACAGCGATGTTTCCACCAATGTGCTTTGTCTTTAATAATAAAACGTAGAAATGCTCTAAAGCAGTTATTAATTGCTCATTATTAATTTTTATTTACGTTAAAGCACACTAGTGTGTTATTATGGACATGACATGGTTTACAAAAAATGCATTTAACAGATAACAATAGATAATCTTAATTTGATATTTGGATGAAAGCATGGCTTGTACCAGTTTTTGTTCAATGTAAAATAAATAAATAAATAAAGTGTGAAAAGTACATTATAAAGAACTTAGCAGATCCTTAATAATTCAATATTACCACATTAAATATACGCAAATGACAAAAACATAACGAAAGCTAAAGCAAGCACAGACTCAGCACTCTCATTCAACAATACACTACAGGATATGCAATAGTGCTTGCTTTCAATTTCTGGGAGCCACATCACTCACTCACAATACCCATTTTGATTAATCATCTCTTACCCTTTTAACTCATTTGTTTGTTACAAAACTAAAACTATCCCTGAAGAAAAAAACACACAATTTCCTGTTTGTTCCTTCAAGCTAAAAGGGCTTGGAAGCAAAAACATGACATTTTCAAGAATGCTGAAAGAAATAGCAGTTTACGGTATCTTGCACACAGGACACTGATCAGTGAAAGGATGCGGGAGGACACAAGACAAACGAACAAACAGGAAATGAGTGGTTTATAGGAACGAGAGAGAGAGAACAAAGAGAGTAAGTAGAATAAAAAGTAAAAAAAAAAAAACAAACGAAGCATGACTAAATTGTGCTGCAACACCAGAGCTAGCCAGGCAAACAAGACACATAAATTGACTGGTCTAATCTTACCTTCATGATATAAGACATCCTCTAAAGAAGCAGGAAATGAAGAGAAGAAAGTGTATGAGAAAAAAAATGGAAGAGTCCAATGAAACAAGATGAAGAGCACAGTGAGGGATGAACTTTTCTACTGGGCCCTCAACCTGACAGATGCTTACACATTCTAAATCAAAAGTAACAACAAGGCCAGACTCGGAGCTCTGTCATGTACTGTAACCAGGCCTTGTGATAAGGAGTCAGCTTTAACAAATTTCAAACAACTTTGAGAAATCTGTCCTGCTCAGCACAGTAGACCACACCTGAAACTTGTGGTAAATACTATGGTAGGGTTAAGGTAGTGGTTGTTTGCTGGCAGTCTCCACAAGATACTGATATTACAGTAAAGACACTTAGCTCTGTATCTGCTGGGGTAAGGGGCTGTTTAAACTTCCTCTGAGGACCACTCAGCTGAGTCACATACGTGTGTTATGCACCCACACAGCCACTACTTTTCTGACTCACTGTTTTCCAAACACCGTTAAATGTGGGCACATTAAAGCCTCTCACCTCTTTGTAGCCCAGGGCAGCGGATGGTTTAAGTGGGGGAGCAGGTCTCAGACAGCTCAGAGACCACGGCTTTGTGATTTTAGGTGGCTCCAGAGCGCAGCGGGTGCTCGTGGATGTGCCGAAGCTTTGCGTGTGACTCAGGTGAGACGGTGTGCCCACCACGCTCATGGTCTTGCCTTCTACATTCTGCCAGGTAGAATCAACACAAGCAAACATGCTTAACATTCGATTAAAAAAAATAATAAATTTCAAGCCAAGAGTAAAGCAGAAAAGACAAAAGCTCCCTTTGTTAAGTGACTGCAAGAAATATGGACTCTTGCAGTAGCTCATACAATCTTATTTGTGATGCTCCTACTGTTTAAAACTGTAAAGGTTCATACCTTCAGTATGGTTCCTACTGGGCTTCCACCTTTGGTAAAAGCATGCAGGTGCTCCAGCCATTCCTGCAGCTCCTGGGAGCTACTGCAGAAAACGATCATGCGCTCGATCGAACCTCCTGCAACACAACCACAGCATTTATTATTACCCATTATGTCAACTACAAAGCAGCTTTTCATATTGAAACACACTGAGCCGTTTTGTACATCCAGAACACATTCATAATTGCCAGAAACTGTTACAGAACACAAACACATTCATATAGATTCTGAAACATACCTCCAATCTCAAATCCATAATGACCAGTCTCTGCATCCTCCACATATTTGGTCACCGTAGCTCCTGAAAGCTGCAGTCGTCCCTGAGAGAAAAAAAGCTCAGAAGTTTAATGAATATTAAGATCTGGTTTTCATTCAAACTAGAATTGTGAGTTTGTTCTGCCTTAAAATGTGTACACTTGTTGGAAATCGTGAACGTACCTGATAGATAAAGCCACTCATTCGTGGGCTGGCAGACAACATGATTAGCACATTAGAAAACAGCATGAAGTAGCGTTCCTCTTTGTCCTGAGAAAACAAACACATGTACACTCAAATAAATAAAATAGACAAATGCTATGTAAAACATTTATACGTTCCCATAATGTGAAAGAGAAATCCCAACATGGGAAAGTGAAGCAGTCTGTTTAAATCATACAGTTGTGAGAAAATGCATAAACCGCAAAAAGGAATAAATTAATAATTAAATTCTGTCTGCATAAATAATTAAATTCTGCATCTTCCTCCTCTTTTATGCTCAGCCTCTGCATGACACAATTTTAGCCTCTTATACAGCTTGAGCTTGAGTTTCCATGTTTTGTATAGTGTGTTGGCTGTGTATGCTAATCATATCACATTATCAAAAATAATACAGAGGCTTAATATAGGAGCGGTTGCCCCTCAATATGTCTTTCTTTCCAATATATGTGGGAAGCAAACAGAAGTGTATAGTGTTATACATTTTAAATAGCTAAGCTTTTATAGCTTGCTGTAATATCATGAGCCTATAAAACAAAAAACTCCACTCACTGTGAATTATCTTCTGTTAGGAAATAGTTTATTCATACAATGTCTGGTTCATTCTATGCTTTTCAAGAAAATAATGAATGTTAAAGTGGTTTTAACCAAAACAGGATCCAAATCTGTTCACCAACAGTAGCAACACATTTCTTCTTATTTAGTCATTCTTTCTGTTTGGCACTCAGTCTATTTTCTCTTCCAGAAATAGATCATTCTGTGGTTTCCATTTATATCTGAGATCAGAATAAAAATGCCTCCTTGTTTATAACTGATTGGATATACACAACAAGTTTTAATCAGCTTGTAACCAAGCCTGGGACAAAGTAATTGTGGTTCATTTTTAGCCCATTCCTCTAGCCAAATCTTCTTCTAATCCCTGGTATATATGATGGTCCAAAAATTCTAAATGTTAAATACATTTTTCTATGGATTTTTATCAGGAGACATGCCATGCGAGGCCTTCTTGAGTTATTCAGGCTATACGTTTGGGGTCATTGTCTTTTTGAAAAGTCCATCTTCTCCCCAGATTCAGATTCTTGGCAATGAGATTAAATTCCCCTCTTGATGTCCCAGAACATTACTCCATTCATGTTTTCTACAATGATGTGTAATGTCCCAGTATCATTACAGCAAAGGAGCTTTATGACATGACTAACACCACTGTACTTCATTGTAGGAATGATGTTCTTGGGAACATATGCAAAACTGTTTAGTTTTCTGCAAAAAATAATGAGCCAATGAGTTGTTTTCTGTTTTGTCTGAGTACATTATTCGAATAACCTCCAATATTTTTGCTTACATGAAAATAGCTGAGCTCAAACAAAAGGCGTTCTTAGTGGTGTAACTCGTCAGGATGTAAATATCAGGAAATGAAATCTGATCCAATACAAAATTGGGCCTGTCGTTCCTATACTTTTGGAGGGGACGGTACAAGTGGATCATGGCTTCTTTTTTTGCATTTTAAAACTGCTGGCATTCTAAGTATACAAACACTTAGTAGCGTGGGAATTCACTAGCACACTGGCTTATCTGTATGTCACAACAATTTGCAAACTCTGAAATAACTACACTGCATAACTGAGAATAATAAACATGTGGCTGTGTGATTTCTGACACCTTCACACCTTATGAGAGCCCTTGGTGACCTAAATAGAGTTCTCTAGAACACAAAACACCTATTCCTCAACAAGTAAAAGACAAAATGGGGCATTACAGTGACATTACAGAGAACAACATGCCCTATCTACAAGGGACAAAAAGACAAGAGACTCATCTTGTCTGCTAAAATACCTACAGCAGAAATATCCAGCATGTACACTGGCAACAATCTCTTGCGAAATCATGTGGAGATGTATTACTGTCTGATGCTAACATTTTGGGCACAATTCTACAATACAGTTTATCACCAAATGAATACCACAGCCATTGTGAAACATGGTGATGGGAGCATCGTGCTATGGGGCTGCTTCTCCGCAGCTGCGGCTAGGGTTGGAACCTACAGGTCTTTGTTAGACAGCTGAAGATGAAGAATACTGTAGAAATCCATGTGCAAAGAGGTATGGCTAAAGACAAAGATGAATGTTTTGTGACTTAACGGCCCAGTCATATTAAACATCTGTAGAATGGCAAGAAGAGACTGTGCACAGGAGATTCCTTTGAAAATCGCTTAACAATTTGAAAGGATGTGTGCAATAAAAAATGGCCAAATCAAGATGTTCTATGTTGGCAGCCATTAAAGACTACTACAGACAATCATAATACAACAGCACACAAAGCCATTCTAGACAAATGAGCTATTTGTCAATAGTGCAAGTGACCATAATAAATTGAATAAATAAAGTGTTTTTTCCACAAGTAATACACGCTTTTCCAAGCAACACATCAATTTCTCTTTTCGACAAAACAACATATTTTTTTTTGGTTGTCCGAAGGACATAGAACATATGTGATGTTATACTGATTTAATTGAATGTTTTTTGTTACCTTTTTAACATTATTTGAAAATACCATGAATACTGCTAGTGAGTATAAAGTGAGGCCATTTGTTGAAAACAAAGGCTTTTTTGAGTATTTTATCGTGTCGACAAAAGAGACGTATATGCATAACCACATGAATGAGGAAAAATGAGCATGTGTTTTTGTACTTTTTGACACTTAGACAACTCCCTAGGGGAAGGCTGACCCACCCTTCCTTCTTCCTCACCTCACTAGAGCTGCTCTGCACGTGCACCTGAGACATGTAGGCCACTTGGCCTAGAGACTTGATGCTGTCTCCTTCCCAGCCACGCACAGGCTCAGACAGTATCTGCACCTCCAGGTCCTTTCGTTTACGCAGTTCTTGGCACTGCATCTGAGGAAAACAGAGTCACTCAGTTAGAGTACATGGGTTGACAAAAAAAAATACAAACCGTTAGAAACTAAAGTGTACAATTTAGCTAGTGTATAAATGTGCCAACCAATAATAACAGTAGACTGCATAGTCAATATAGGATTCAAGATTTTAACTGAAATGACAGTAAAAGAAAAAGTCCTAAGAATGACATCAAGGGAAATAATTTGCCTAAAATCATTTTTCAGTCATGACAGAACCATGACGTAACATGGGCAGAAGATGAGTACGGAATAAAGTAAAACGGTCACTATGTGCTGTTCCTTTGTGGTGGTGGTGATAAAAAAGGAGTTTACATAGCTGTTTTAGACATAGCTGTTTTACATTTCAGATGAAGCTGTAGATGTAGTTACTTTCTGTGTATTGATGTGGGGGTAGACCTGGTCTAAAGACAGCATGCAAAATAGCAAGGGAATCTACTGAGAATAAAAGGGAAATTCCCTGAAGAGACAGGAAAATGTAAGAAAGAAAAAAGGTGTTCCACAGTACACTTACAAAAATCAAACAATGCTGAGGTCTGACATAACACCAAATGAGGATTCTCAACCAAGTAGGAATGACTCATGGAGTTTTAAATCTTATGGGAAAAAAAAAAAAAAAAAAAAAAAAAAATCTAAAAATGCGTAGACTCTTTAGTGAACACCTACATCTGGAACATAAACACCCACTCCACTGAGGCTGGTTTTGGTAACCAACACTGGTCTCAACTGTACCATGAACCAGCAGCCAATATGCTAAAAGCATACATAATGCAAATAAATAATCCTAAAAAAAATATTAAAATTTAATAATGAAACAAAATCTGAAGGGTTCTTTTAAAATGGACATAGAAATATCACACCAGGTTTACATTAAAGTGGAATAAAAGGTGGCAGTTCATTTTGGTGTATTTTTATCACACTCCCTCAAAAACCACACAATCCTCAGTGATGCAATTATTTCATTTGATATAATTATTAATTGTACACAACTGTAAAATCTTTTCCTACCATAGTTTACCTCAATTTATGTACATTACCTTGGTTACTGTTGTTCATACAATGTACATAATGCACACATTTACACAAACATATCATACATAACATCTATCTATCTATCTATCTATCTATCTATCTATCTATCTATCTATCTATCTATCTATCTATCTATCCATCCATCCATCCATCCATCCATCCATCCATCTATCAGCTCAATAAGTGAATAGCTACATACCACAAGATTTTTAAAAGCAATATTTGCTTTCAGGATGTCACTGTAATCTGGATGGGCTTCCTAAAAGAAAGGAAATAAACAGCTTTACTTAGGAGAAGCACATCTAAATGGAAACCTTTTCAGTGTTTGAGGATCTGTTGTTTACCTCTATATGTCTTTCGAGCTCCTGCAGCAGGGTGGGATATTTTTCCAGCCTCATGAAGGGTTTGCTCAAGCTAGTGGTCAGAGTCAGGATGCCTGGAGCACTGGCTCCCTGACTCTCCATGAACTTATCCAGCTCTTCACTACCAAAAAAAAACAACAAAAAAAAACCACAGAAAATATACACAATTAAATGCTCAATTAAATGCTCAATATATCACACAAAGCTCTATTACAAGTTCACAGGTATTATGAAATCATTTAGAACAGTGTGTCCAAAGCAAGTGGTCAGAAACATTAAGTAGCTGCTATCAGAAACACTGATAGAGAACAGTGTAACTGACTACACAAAGCCCCTAGGGTGAGCTCTACATGGACTGGATTACTATTTTTTTTATTTTCAAACAGTTTTAAAAAAAGTATCCCCAAGTCTCCCCAGCCTTGTAATGAAAGGCAAAGTGGATCGAGAAACACAAAGTGAAACAAAAACTGAAAATGTGCAAACAGAAATATCCATGAATAAAAATTTTGAATGTAAATGTATGCAGAATCGACAGGTGACAGGATCCGAACAGAAACATCGAGTGACGTTTACAAAACTAAAACTGAACCATGCAAAGACCATAAAGACAGGCAATCGTCAATAAAGAGAGACAAAAAAAAAGGATAAAATGTTGTGTACAGGATTTCATTCAACCATTCAAAACTAAAATGAGTTTTTTGTGAAAGGAAAAAAAAAAGCACAACATACAATAGTCTGTATTATAAACCTAAAAAAAAAACAGGTCTCAAATAAACCTAACAATTTCATTTTGATTAAAATTAGAAATAATATTGTACAGATTTTTCTACACTGTATACACTTACTTATATGCCATAATATATATTCTACTACAAATGTTCACCTGCGTAGGCCATAATAGGAAATGGGGCATATTCTTTTTCATGAAATACCAACAAGGCTCTGTCGGTGTGTCTGAAGCAATACAGATTTGATTCAATGAAATTTCCTGTGAAGCATGTCTATTTCTAGAAGTGGCTTATGGCAAACGGTCTACACATGACCTTTACTTAGACCTTACAGACTCAGAAATGCTGAAACAAAGCAATTTGTTTGGGTTAAGGTGAAAGACTGCTTTTCGACTAAAACAACCAAAGTTAGATGATTCATCACAACACAACGCTTTCACTAAGTGTATGTGCTGTGGAAAACGCTGCAAAGATGCTGCAGCGTGAGATGCAATTTTAAGCACACGCTCAATTTCTCCATCAGCAACAACCACATCTATAGATATCCTGTTGGGCTAGTGCCAACTTCCTGTGTTGCCTTGACAGTTTGCTGATGGGGTTTACTTTGGCAAGAAACATGCATGAAAAGTGTTACCCTCACCGAAAGTGTTCACTTTGCATTTTTATGCAACAAGAAAAACTAGGTGAAAAGTGTTTACCTCTGACTAGTACAAGACAAAAGCACACGAGCGCCTCCTGGTGGAGAATTGTTGCCATTCTACTCAAATTTACCTGCAGTACACTAGAGATGGAGTGATTTTAAAAGAAATCTAATTCTTATTTCAAAGTGGATTATCAATATGATGTGTAGCATAAGATTGGCAGTTCTGGGGGCAGGTAACTGTGTGTGTGCGCGTATATATATACATATTAGCTAGATCGAAAAATCGATAGATAAAATATTGGAACATTTTCCAGAATAAAAAATACTGGTCAGTATAAACTATTTGTCTGATTAGTTTGATTGTGCTCACTTTGTCTGCTTTTAGGACTTGTGGGAAATTCTGATTTGGGTCATATTTAGTGTCAAGCCACTCCTATACTCCAGACAATATCAGAAGCATCTTACTGGGCTGAGGAGACGAAGAACTGAAGCATTACTCAGTGGTCCAACGTCCCCTTTTCAGATAAAGGTAAATGTTGCATTTCATTTGGATATCAGGATCCCAGAGTCTGTAGAAAGAGGCCTGAGATAGGCACAGGCTCCCCATGACCCGAGGTAGTTCGGATAAGCGGTAGAAGATGAATGAATGAATGAATGAATGATTCCAGCAGGACTTGGCCCTTTCCCACAGTGGCAAAACTACTTGGAACTGGTTTGCTGACCGTGGTATTACTGTGCTTGACTAGCTGGCCAACTCACCTGACCTGAACCCTATAGAGAATCTATTTTGTATTGTCAAGAGGAAGATAAGAGACACCAGACCCCACAAGCCAGATGAGCTGAAAGGGACTTACATCATCTGATCGTCTCCATGCCACAATGCACTGATGCAGTAATTTGTGCAAAAGGAGCCCCAACCAAACAGTATAACCAAATATACTCAGACATTAGACTTTTCAGTATTATAAAGCATCTCTTTGATAATTTTATATAATATTTTGATATACTGGGTGTTTGATTTTCATGAGTTGTGAGCCATAATGATTTCACTTAAAAGATAAAGGCTTGAAATATTTCAGTTCATGTGTAATAAATATAAAATATATGAAAGTTTTACTATTTGAATTAAATTTTTACATGTGCATGAATTGAAACCATACATATGCAACTCAAAAAAAATAAAGAAATAAAAAATCTTTTTTTAAAAGGTTAAATCTCAAAATCTCCAATTAAAATATATTCTGATGTGGCATTTACATTGTTCCTAAGAGTATGATTCCAAAATGTATGAGTTTACCACACACAGACAGACAGACACACACAGTACAGCTCCACCACAAACCTTGTGTAAGTGTATGAATCAAAAGAAGTCTCTCAGAATTACATCAACATGTCCCAGGAATTCATATCCGAGTGAAAGATAAATGGATCAAACAGTGCGCATGCCTGGTCCTGAAACCTACCTTGTGGAATGTGAGCAGGCTTTCTGCATCTAAAGGACACTCTTAGACTTTTTAATTAATGTTAAGAATTGGACTGTTGACAGAAATTCTGCTACTGCTATTAGACTTTCTTAAATATGACTTTCTTAAGATTTCTTAAAAATACAGAAACAATGCACTGAAATTGAGATAAAAATAATATGATTAACGAGGGTCAATTCTCATAAAGGGAAAATGACATTTTGCAGCAATTTGATCGTGCCAGGTGGGCTTCAGGTCATGCATGTGCACTCTGTGTGAACCAATGAATGAATCAACATTTTTTGAATTGTTAAGTTGTACTCATAGACAAGACTTGCGTGTGTGTGTGTGTGTGTGTGTGTGTTTGTGTGTGTAAACTAAACAGTCATAAATTCTGTTCTACTCTTTCAAACAAAGCTATTGTAACATCTGCTGTGATCCTAGATTTCGAAATCAAACCTTCACAAAAACAGGATTACATTCAGTTTTCTTTTTTAAGAATAATACATATGGTTTAGCTTTACGCTTGTGTTTTCATTCCATATCAATACCAATAAAATTATTCCAGACATTCCTAATGATAGAAATCCTTCATATTAGTATACGCTAAACCCATTCTGCAGGAAATGATCGAGGCTGGTGAAGTTAAATCACCAGTCAGTTTCCCTTTTTAAACATTTCCACTGTATCCCTGTGACCAAATGACTCTAGTCCACATGGCTAGGACTAACCTGTGGTCAGTGAGTACAGCCACTGCGGATGGATGGCTGGAGCAATAAGACAGGTACAGCATTCGGATCTGGCACATCATGTTCATGTAACAGCCACCGAGGCGCTGCTGGCCTTCAGGCATCCTGAGACAGACGCACATGGGAGTAAGATAATTAGATTTTAGTATCCCTGTACAGGTTTTCAATATTTGCTGTTGCTTAGTACCATTCGGATTTCCAAACTGTTTGCTCTCTCCAACACCCACTAATCTAAGATGTCTTGGCACTTTACTCCTGACAAGGTGCCAGAGCTGGTGTCTAATACATGTCTAATACAGCGGAAAACTAATGCTGGTTCTCTGTATGCAAGATGAGATTCTGCATTAAATAATGATATCCTGGTACAGAGGAAAAGGTTCTCATTCTGTCCGTCAAGCTGTTGTACTTTTACATGTGCCATTAAAAATATATAACAGTGCAGGATATTAAGACTTCTGTTTCCATATTTCAGTCACATATTTAACAAGAGTAGACAGATAGACATACAAATAGACAGTACAGACAGACAGACACAAACTAAAAGGCTTGCATCCCAAAATCTCTCATCCCACCAGCGACTCCATTGTAGTGAATCACTAGCCTATGCAACCCCTATAATGGGCAGGGATAAGGACAAATCAATGAAAAGAAGAAAAAAAAACTGAGGTAAAAAAATATAAAAACAGGCAAAAACCCCCCCCAAAAAAACAGCAAACACTTTGAAACCTTTCAGACTAGACAAAGCCATTTCTACAGAAAACTACACAAGAGAATGTGACACTTTGATTTGCAGGAAAGAGAGAAATGTGTGCGAGACAGTTTCTAATAACCTGCTTGCATGCTGTGGGTAACACATCACTGTACTAATCCCAATCATCTAGTTTCATATTCATTTTGTATATGTAGATAATGTACTGTATATCAAATGAAATGATTTTTCTGTGCTGCATTTAATAATTAACTGTCTTTTTGTCCAAATTTGATTTGCCTTTTGCCTCATTCGAAATGCAAAGATTGTGACTTTAAAGTAAATATTAAGCTTCTGAAAAAAAAAAAATCACAAACTTCTGTATGTAAATTAGGCTGAATGCGAAGTGTCTACGACTCCCACATGCTTTCAGAAGATGGCGAGAAAAAGAAAACTTTTTATATTGTACACAAGAAGCTGGCTTTCAACAGTGATTTTAAACAGACTGTAGGTTGTAGAAACTCAGCATATATATTTTAAATCACTTTCTAGCTAGGAATGCTAGGCTAATATTAGTTGCTGCCAATCTTTAGCTGGCTAACAGCCAAAGTTAACTGCTTAATGAGAATTTCGGTAAAACATGAAATGTTAATGCTTAGTTTTAACGCCACATCTCTTTGCATCATATTATTAATGTGAGTGTGACAGATGATTATGACTAAATGGCTAAAGGTTTGGCCAAACTAAAGGTGTCTACTACTTGCTAGCTTACTCACATTTAGCCTATCATACATTAAATCTGTATTTTGAAGATATTTCTTTAGGTTTATGTTGTTAAAGGCAAATCTTATACATAGCAAGTCAAACTTGTCAAATGTTAATTCATAGTGTGTGCGTATTTTACTATATTGAACAACCCACTTCTTTAAAACAATTGTGTACTAGTCAGTTGCTTTTTATTGTATTATTGTACTGTCCCGCCTTGCGCTGGTTGCGCACACGCACTTTAGGTAGTAGCTTGTAGATCAGTACTGGAAGAAAGTGGTAGCCAAGTGGTTAAGATGGTTAAGGTGTTGGATTACTGATTATAATGCTGTGATCTCAATATCCCAGGTCCAACACGCCGCCACCTCTGGGCCCTTGAGCAAGGCCCTCAGCCCTCAATTGCTCAGTTGTATAAAATATAAGTGGCTCTGTATAAGGGTGTCTGCCAAATGCTGTAAACGTAAAATGTTGATCTATGTAGTGTAGTTAGTTCTGTGTTTTATAGCCTCATGATCCTGGAGAAATGTAGATTTATTTTACTATATACCATCTCTATATGGTTGAAATGACCAATAAAAGCTTCTTGACATGACTTGATATGATTCACATTCTTCTAGAGACATTGCATCCTCCATCTACCGAGACCATTATTGCCTGATTACATTAAATATAGATAATATCCTAATTTTAATCAATACAGACAGCTGCTCCAACCGTACATACAATGTGGTTTGAGTACGGCAGTACATCATTATCAACAATTAACTTTTATGTCGAAACTCACTTGCTGCATTCCTCTAAAGCCGCACAGAGTCCCTGCTGGAAAGTAAGTATTTCCTCCAAGTTCCCACATAAACTGCTGCTCTCAGCACTGGAAACCCTGAAGAATGAACACACACACACAGTTACACACAGACACACACACGGACATGGACACACACACGGACATGGACACACACACGGACATGGACACACACACGGACATGGACACACACACGGACATGGACACACACACGGACACGGACACGGAAACAGACACACACGGACACGGAAACAGACACACACGGACACGGAAACAGACACACACGGACACGGACACGGAAACAGACACACACACGGACACGGAAACAGACACACACACGGACACGGACACGGAAACAGACACACACGGACACGGAAACAGACACACACGGACACGGAAACAGACACACACACGGACACGGAAACAGACACACACACGGAAACGGACACACACACGGACACGGACACACACACGGACACGGACACGGACACACACACGGACACACACACGGACACGGACACACACACGGACACGGACACGGACACACACACGGACACGGACACGGAAACAGACACACACACACGGACACGGACACACACACGGACACGGACACACACACGGACACGGACACACACACGGACACGGACACACACACGGACACGGACACACACACGGACACGGACACACACACGGACACGGACACACACACGGACACGGACACACACACGGACACGGACACACACGGACACACACACGGACACACACACGGACACACACACGGACACGGACACGGACACGGACACGGACACACACACGGACACGGACACACACACGGACACGGACACGGACACACACACACGGACACGGACACGGAAACAGACACACACACACGGACACGGACACACACACGGACACACACACGGACACGGACACACACACGGACACGGACACACACACACACACGGACACACACACGGACACGGACATGGAAACAGACACACACACGGACACGGACACACACACGGACACGGACACATACACGGACACAGACACGGATACGGACACGGACACGGAAACAGACACACACACACGGAAACAGACACACATGGACACGGACGGACACGGACACGGACACACACACGGACACGGACACACGCGGACACGGACACACACGCGGACACGGACACACGCGCGGACACGGACACACGCGCGGACACGGACACACGCGCGGACACGGACACACACTCGGACACGGACACACACACGGACACGGACACACACACGGACACGGACACACACACGGACACGGACACACACACGGACACGGACACGGACACGGACACGGACACACACACGGACACACACACGGACACACACACGGACACACACACGGACACACACACAGACACACACACGGACACACACACAGACACACACACAGACACACACACGGACACACACACGGACACACACACGGAGACGGAGACGCACACAGACACACACAGACACACACAGAGACGCACACACAGACACAGAGACGCGCACACAGACACAGAGACGCGCACACAGAGACGCGCACACAGAGACGCGCACACAGAGACGCGCACACAGAGACGCGCACACAGAGACGCGCACACAGAGACGCGCACACAGAGACGCGCACACAGAGACGCGCACACAGAGACGCGCACACAGAGACGCGCACACAGACACAGAGACGCGCACACAGACACAGAGACGCGCACACAGACACAGAGACGCGCACACAGACACAGAGACGCGCACACAGACACAGAGACGCGCACACAGACACAGAGACGCCCACACAGACACAGAGACGCACACACAGACACAGAGACGCACACACAGACACAGAGACGCACACACAGACACAGAGACGCACACACAGACACAGAGACGCACACACAGACACAGAGACGCACACACAGACACAGAGACGCACACACAGACACAGAGACGCACACACAGACACAGAGACGCACACACAGACACAGAGACGCACACACAGACACTGAGACGCACACACAGACACTGAGACGCACACACAGACACAGAGACGCACACACAGACACTGAGACGCACACACAGACACAGAGACGCACACACAGACACAGAGACGCACACACAGACACAGTTTTTTACTGACTAAGAAATGCTAAAAACGTTAAACAGATTAAATACAAGAATATGACGATAATAGGTTTTATAGTGCAGTATTATGAAATCCTCAAAACTGATTGGTCAAAAGGTCTTGATTCATTTTCATAACAGCACAGCTGCAGGGTTTATACACATGCCCTTGTTCTGTTACATTTCTATCTGTATAGTAGTCTAGTACATTTGCTGACATTTAAAAAAAAAAAAACATTTTGTGTTTTTACATTTTCATTTTCTGGTGGGAACTTTAATAAAATACTTATTTACTCTCCATTGTTTTGCTTTTTTTCCTTATGTTCCTCCCTGTCTTTCTTTGTTTGACCATATGATTCTCAAATATATATTTAATTATGTTATGCATTATGATGATTGTATACTAATTAATCATTATTTTAAACATGCATTTTCAATTTAGAAAGTGAATTCACCTACGTAAACCAAAGTGTAATCGCTAAAGCGGGTTAAAAGAGGGAAAAAAAATTGCTCCCAGCTAAAAACAACAGAAATGTTTACAATTCATATTATATAATATAATAATAATTCATCTAATAATTCTGCTACACTTTTTTTTACATATGTAACATTAACAAAGATGTAATCATATCTCTGTCATTTCACTTTAACATTGATTCTCCTGGTTTTGAAATATGAAGTACCCACTCATCCCAAAAGTCTTGTCTTGTAACAAGCTGCATTTTTTTTTTTTTTTTTTGCATTAACAGACAACATTTTAACTGATGAGACAAAGTGCATTCGAGTGACTTCTAAAGCATCTTATTTTATAAAAGCATAGATTAAAAGTGTACATGCTGTTGACAAATTCTGTTTCCAGGATGTTCCGTGAACACTAATTTCCTTCTGGTTTATTTACCAGTCAAAGTTTGTTATTAGTCATCATTTTGTGACAGAAACAGATCACACTCTTACTTTTAGTTTGCTGCTTTAACCAACTTGCTGTTTGTTATTCAGTTGGATATTTAAAGTCAGTTCTATTATTTTAAAAAATAATTTTATTTAATAATTCTAAAATAATTCTATACTAAAATAACCACATAGCAATTCTCTGCGATTAAAGAAATGCAAGATGCACAGTCCATTAGAAATTATTACATATCTTGACAATGACTCAAAAGACACAGGTCCAGTTAAACATGTAGCGTTTTTTAAAATAACCTTAAATTGTTAACCAAATTAAAGTTACATATTAAAATGGTGTGATTTCTTGGTAAATTCTTGCTTACTTGTCGCTGCCCTGTAGAGGTCGCAGATAGGCGGTGAGAACGGCCTGGAGCTCTTTCACAAACTCACGCTCATGCTCCAGGATGTCTTGTACCACCTAAGACAAAACCACAACAATGTCACGAGCATGTGGTCTTTCCCCAGAAGCCTGTAACACCTTTGGTTTGACCTTATTATCCGAATTCTATCCATTGCAGGAACTCACCACATTGTAGTAGTTTTTGGTCAGCTGTGGAACGTCGAATCCTTTCACTGCTTTGGGGGAGATTGGTTTTTCTACACAATACAACAAATTCAGCCGATGTTATTATGAATAAACAGCACCGTAATTCACAGCAATTATGTTAATCAGTCCCTTGCTGAGTTTTTTGTGACTGCTGTGGCTGCAGATCCAAATATCATGAAGTCGCTTGATTTTGAGTTTATTTCAGTGCTCACAAAATCCTAGAGGCACTGATTAATTACAGCAGATAGAGTCAAAGCATTCTTATATTTATATCCATCAGTTTTCTGTCGCTACAATACTCTGCAAGCATTCTGCAAACTTGTCATACAGATAATGGTACAAGTCTTGTTTAAAAGAACTAGTAGAACTAGCTTCGTGTTGTACAGCACTTGTTGCAGAAAGTGTGAAAAATTACCAAGATTTGCTAGCAAAGTGAAACCAGAGTGTTGCTTTTCGATGTTTCTTGAAAGAAAAAAGTTGTAAAGCGCTCAGTAGGATGAAATATGATACTGACGTGCTTCGGAGTTACTGAAGTCCTGCAGAACAAATAGCTAAAATTGTCTGTACACACAATCTAGACACACACTGCAAATAAATGATTTGGCAAGTAAAAATATCTATAGTGGAATTTATCTAGCGTGATCTATTAAAAGGTTACGACCCCGATTAATACGTGGATTTCTTAAATTAGTTTTTATTTTCAGCAAGAGTTTTAATCTCTTGCCATCATTTTACTTAATACTAACAGTTATTTCAGGAGAGAAGGAAAAATATCTGCTTAAAGATTTTTGCTTTAAGCCTCAAAATGATTGCGTCTACAAATGTATATAATGGTCTTATGCAATCATATGCAAAACATTTCATGAGCAACACTATTAAATACTGAGTAGGGTCTGCCTTTGCTCTCAAAACTGTCTCACTCCTTCATGGCATGGATTCCACATGATGTTGGAAACGCTCCTTTAACATTCTGATCCATGTTGATATTTTGATATTCTTTGACATCAATAGTTAGAGGTGATCTACTCGACTATAAACTGTTGTAGAATTGACATTAATTACATTATTTACTGTCCAGTGTCACCCAAATGAGGATGGTTCCTCTCAAGGTTTCTTCCTCATATCATCTGAGGGAGTTGTTCCTTGCCACCATCACCACAGGCTTGCTCATTAGTGGATAGATGTTAGAGATATATAGTAATTTAGTTTTAAACTTTACAATTTGTATTCGGGTTTCTATGATTCTGTAAAGCTGCTTTGAGATAATGTCTAAGGGCCTTTTTACAGCTGGTCACTTCATGTGTTTTCTCTGATCCGATAGCTATCTGATTTGTTAAAACTGTTCCATTTACATTAGGCCACATAAATGCGTCTTGGCGAATCGGATATCAATCCGATCTTTCTACTTCTGTCCAAAAAAATGCAAATATATTTTACCTCATTTCCAGAGTAATTGGAATGGAACACGCTTTGGTGTATGCGGTTTTCAGAATGCAATTAAAAAGAATATGAAAAAACTTGTTACGACGGTTATGCTATAAAAAACAGCATTTACTGTTTGCTGCATTTTAGCTGGGCAGCAGTGCATTTTAAGACCCAACGAGACATCTGGGTGAAAGACAACCTGCGAGTGACGTACTTCCGTTTGGGAGGAGTATAGCGCTGACGTATATGGCTTGAACAACCACATTCATTTACACCTGTCCAGTTTCATCTGAAATGCGTCCCAGACCACCTCCTGAAGTGGTTTGAACAATCGGATTTATATCCGTCTCGAAAACGTTTCGGAGGGCATTTACACCTGGTCTTTTTACGATCGTTTAGCTATCCGATCACAGAAAACGCATAAAGTGACCAGGTGTAAAAAGCCTCTAAGTGATAAATGCACTATACAAATAAACCGAATTGAAATGAATCTACTGGGTTCTGATCTGGTGACTGTAGCAGCCAACTAAAGGAGACTGAACTCATGTCATATTAATGATTATAGTTTGAGACGATTTTTGCTTTGTGAAATGGTGCGTTATCATGTTAGAAGTAGCTATTAAAAGATGGTAAAATGGCTGCATTGATATGATGAGTGGCCAAAGTGAAGAACTTTCCCAACACCATCACACCACTTCCTCCAGCCTAGACTGTTCACACAAAAAAGTTTGGGTCTATGGATTCATGCATTTGGCACAAAATTCTGACCTACCGTATTTGAACCTCAGCAGAAATCAAGACCATGTTTTCCAGTCAACTGTCCTGATTTAGTGACTCTGTGCCCATTGCAGCCTCAGCCTTCTGTTCTTGGGTGTCTAAAGTGGAACCTGACGTGGCCTTCTACCTCAATGTGTCGTGTTGTGCATTCTGAGATGCTTTTCTGCTCACCACAATTGTACAGAGTGGTTATCTGCTAATCCAAATAAGTCTAATTAAGCTAATTTAATCAGCTGCTTAATTCTACTTAGTTACTGAGGCTGATTATATTATTAGCTAAAGCTAACTTTGCCTTCTCTTTCTATATCAGAGTTCCACATCCATGTCCTTTGCCTCAAACACATATTGTGCAATATTTAATAAAACGCACTAAAATAATTAAACAAGCATAAACAACCCTCTGACCTTTTTCAGAGAGCTGTATAAGAGATACACAGTCCCTTAATACGAGGATGATGTAATGTCAACTGATTGAACATGACCTTGGTTTGAATTACTGACCAGGAAGGATTGTGGGTACAAGTTTGAAACGAAGGACTGACCATGACCTCGCATACTGGACTGGGTTACTCACCACATGGTTTGACCTCTCGGACATAGTTGCTGGGGAACCATCCAGTCTTGCCATTGAGCGTTCCCTCCCACCACCCTCCCTCTTCCTGCCGGGTTACATGGATCAGCTCGCCCTTGTTGAACGACAGCTCGTCTTCGTTGTTCTGCTTGAAGTTAAAGCGTGCCTTCACCACCAGCTGGCCGCCGGCTCCATTTTCTGACATCTCCTGCATCCAAAGGCACACAGATTGTTATATGTTTAGGCATGTAGGCTATTACCGAGACCTTTAACTCCATGAGCCAGGATCTCTTACTCTGGTCCAAGGTCTTACCACTGCTTTTGATTGTCTCCGCAAGGATCTGGACTTTGAGATGGATGATGACGAGCTTGACAAATTAGGAGCGGAGGAGCTGGACTGCGGACATGGCCTCTCAGTATCACGATCTAGCAAGAGGAAAAGGGAAAGAAAGAGAAGGAATGAAGGAGAGAGAAAGAACGAGAGAGAGAGAAGGGGAGGGACAGGAGAGAGAGAGAGAGAAAAACAGACAGACATATATAGAGTCTGTAACTGAATAGTAAAACACATTTCTATTCTAACTGTGAAGAGGATTCAGAATACTTTTCATTTATTATTTTTTGCTAGAAGAATTATTTTCAGGGCTCTTAAAAAAAGAATGACACTTACTTTTAATTCTAATGGCTACTGAGCATGTATTTTTATTAAATACTTAGATAATTACATAGATCAGTGATGTTTTTGTGACGAAACAGCCAGCATGTCTTTAAATGTGAAGAATGCAACAATTGTCATTTTCTGAATAAAAAAATGCTCTTTTGCTTTTATTATTGTTGTTATTATTATTATTATTATTATTATTTAATAACTAATAATTTATTAATTTAATAATAATAAATAAATGTATAATAAATGTAATTTATTAATTTAATAAACAAAATTATCTCCAGTTCATTTCAATAGACATGCTACAAATCCGTTTTATTTAGTTTACAATACAGTCTTTTCATGTCTTTCGTGAAGCTTGACGTGACATCTGAGAAGTACAAAAATGCTTTGTAGCCATTTCCACTTATACTTCAGGTCTGTGAAGCCCTATATATTCAGACAGTCTCCTCACTGAGCTGTATTCACACCACGCTTTCCACAACTCTCATTTCCAGCTCTCTGTTTGTCCACAACCTTTATGTAGCAGTAATGGATCTACAAGACCGATAGATCTGACAGACTGTAATCAAACATTTACACACCTCCAAAAACACCCTGCAGATCAGAAGTCACAGTCCTGCTTTCATGCTTTCAGCCCTGAAAGCTTCAATCTGGACTGCATGCTGATAACATATAAAAGCAGTGCCCTGTCCAATACACTTGTCGTGTACACAGTGAGTGTTATGTTTTATATTTTGAACAGAATGCTGCTCTGCAGGAGCCATCATGCCTCCAGATTACCTCTGTTTCACACAGTGCTGCTCTCCTGCTTTGACTACACAATCAGAGTAAAATAGGCTTCTCAACACCTCCAGCACAGAGCTGTGTGTGGTTTTGTGTGATGAGGTACCGTTTCTCAACCGCCAGAAACTGAAATAAAACAATTAAAAAAAACTGACATAAGGCTGTAAACCTGATTAAAACAAACACGCATTTCACATTTTCTCTTAACTGTACAGAACAAAGGGCCACGTCCGTGTGCCAGTATACAACAGACAAATTTACTCTCCTCCATTCTGTTCCATCCTTCTGTTAACCTTCATTTGGTGTGTGCATGAAGTCATTTATATTTATCAAGCTTGAGCTACAGCATGGAAAGCCTTCATGCATAAAGAGCTATGAGAGAGAGAGAGAGAGAAAGAGAGAGAGAGAGAGAGAGAGAGAGAGAGAGAGAGAGAGAGAGACAGGCAGAGAAAAAGAGAGAGAGAGAGAGAGAGAGAGAGAGAGAGAGAGAGAGAGAGAGAGAGAGAGAGAGAGAGAGAGAGAGAGAGAGGCAGAGAAAAAGAGAGAGAGAGAGAGAGAGAGAGACAGAGAGAGAGAGAGAGAGAGAGAGAGAGAGAGAGACAGAGACAGAGACAGAGAGAGAGAGAGAGAGAGAGAGAGAGAGAGAGAGAGAGAGAAAGAGAGAGAGACAAAGGGATTGAGAGAGAGAGGGAGAGAAAGAGAGAGAGAGAGAGAGAGAGAGAGAGAGAGAGACACTTGTGTAACACACTCAGGCTGTGAGCAAACAGGGCACAGAATCCATGTGCTTATGCAGATGCAGTCAGTTGCTCAAACAGACTGCTCAATAAACAACTGTGTGCTGGCCAGAACAGAAACAGGGAGCTGCTGCTACTTCAGTGTGAGACCCCATTCACACTTACAGGGGTTTTCCCATTTTTACCGCCTGGGACCTATTTAACCAAGTATAACAAGATCCACAGAAAACTTTAACACTATCTTTACTCATTTAAGTGTAATCATATATTTAATTTATAAGAACAATAAGATTTGGACTCTTAATTTAGTCTCTTTAGAGAACACATTTTTATTTAAATTGACATTAGATTCTATTTCACATTTCTACACATTCTACACATCAACATTGCTGTTGAGATTTAGAGATCTCAATGAGGCTTTAATTTTCACCTCTCTAGCCTTACAAGTTAATAATAATAATAATAATACATTTTATTCACAGACTGCTTTTCAAGATACTCAAAGATGCTTTACATAATTATATAGTCATTATCTAACACAATTAAGCCATATAAAGTACATTATATTGTACTGTGTATACAGCACTGGATAATATCAGAGAAAATAAAAGTGTAATGCTGAGTGCAGTCTGCATATTATACCAGAAAATGCAGTTAATGTTCGGCTAGGACAGTTTGCTGCTGCTCAACTGGTGGGAAAAAAATTGCATACCCCGTCTATGAGTCAATGACCCCTGGGAATCCCTGGATACCACTCTATGGTATGTGAATTTTCAGAAGAAAAACCAGCTCGCTGCTGTCAATATAATCTACAATATATGACCAAAATGTGTGTGGATGATGTGTGACCATCATGCCAATATGTAGGCCATCTCCAAACTTGCCACAAAGAACGAAAGTACACAATTGTCTAGAATTCCTGTGTAAGCTGTAGCGTTACTGCAAATAAGAGGCTCCAGCAGGATGTCCCTGTGCACAAAGCAAGACTTATAAAGACAGGGTTTGTCAATGATGGTGTGTAAAATCTTGAGTGTCCTAAACAGTGCCCTGACCTCAATGCCACTGAACAACTTTAGGATGAATTGGAGCACTGACTCGGTGCCAGGTCTTCTCGTCCAACATCAGTGCCTGACCTCATTACTGCTCTTCAGGCTGAATGAGCACAAATCCCCACAGCCACACTCCAAACACTAGTCAAAAGCCTTCCCAGAAGAGTGGAAGAATGTTAGAACAAAAAAGAGGGAATAAACACACACATATGGGGTGCTCAACAAACACAGCAGCTGATAAAGCCTCCACATGCTTTTTGACCATAATCTTATAGAGACTGGAAATTCAACCATGAATAAGATTTCAATACATTTCTGTACTCTAGACTCACAACCTTTCTCTGCCTTTTATTGTTGTATGTCTAGAAACAATATTTTGGCCAAAGTCTTCTGATGAAAGTGATAGAATGTGTTAGGATTAGGCTCCACTTTTCAGATGTCTGTATTAAAGATCTTTCTATACTTTAGAGCCTTATATATGTGGCTATACCTCTCCACACATCCCTTAGGTCTTAACAGCACACCATTGCAAGCAGAAAATGTATTTTCACTTTATCCTTATGCTTTATTTGATTTGTCAAGGCTTAAGCAACATGATATTATTGGATTAACTGTGAATTCCACAATCTTCCAGAGAACATCAGTACAAAATATGAAGCTGTGTGGCAAAGTAACTGGAACTAAATCCAAAAGGAACAACTCCCCAAGACTAAATCCATGACTGTAGATCTGATACTGATCATATGGAGAAATTGGGAAAAGCTGAGTCAAAGGTCGAATTTAAATGTGGCTGGAATGTTGTGGGGGACTTCGGGAACAGTGGTGATGCAAGAAAGCGCTCTAACGTTAAAGCGGAAAAGCAGGACAAGTCTAAAATTCTAAACAAAATAAGGAAAAATATGTGAGGTACTTTGTACTTTTTTAAGATGTACTCTAAGCATTGTTATTTGATTTCCAGTAAACTTGTGCAAAAATCACTGTCGTGATGCACAGGAAACAAGAACCTCTTGAACATTCAGAGTTCAAGTTCATTATCCTTAAATCCTACAACCCTGCATTACAGAACTAGTTAATTTCATATTCCATGCACCCTCTGGTAGTGGATCACACCCTAACCACTGACCCACCACAGATGATTCATACCTTCTGAAAATATCATACAAAATCATTTTGGTAATTTGCTTCAAAGGCAATTAGACAAATTATATATTAAAAATGATGAGAGAGCTGAGCCAATGCAGTTATTTTGGGTAATGGATGTGAACTGTAGGAAATGTATTAATAGTCTAGCCATGAGCAATGCAAACACAAGCTGTGTCCCAAATGACCTACTATACACTATGCACTATGTACTCTATTCTAGAAGGGTAGGATCATGTCAAATGGAATACTAAGGGTCATTTTACTAACCGGAAGTATAAGCCAAATCCAAGTTAATGGCAAATGATGTCAAACGCACGTAATGTGACATCACTAGCTATAGCACAGTGTACAGTGAATTTTTAAAATGTTAAACAATATACTATACAAAGTGGGCTAATAAAAAAAAGACGTGTAAAATCAGTCCATAAAAGTGTTGTCAGCCATTTTGAAAAAAATTTTTCGCCCTCATCCATCATCAGCACCTGGTAGCTCCGCCCCTTTCCGCTAAGTACGCAACTTTGTGCGTGTTTTTAAGTGTCCAATATTCCACACTTCATTTTTCCGGTTGAATATGTGCATCAACAGCTACCTGAAATTGTCATTGTGAACACACTATTTACACAACATACTACAAAACACTGTCATCTTGTGCGTAAGTATGTGATTTGGGACACAACTACTGATTTAGTGAGTTAACATAGCGGGGCACAGCATGACTAAAAACCAAATCTGTATAATCTGTCAAAAACTATTATTATTGATGTTCATGCAGAAAGATGTAGCTGATGGTACTAAGTAAAAGCCAAGGATTTTTCAGTGCCAGTTTTGCAGCATCTGTGAAAGACCTACTCTTACTGGTTTATGAGAGACCTTTAGTGTTCAATTTTCTGAGGAAAAAAAATAAACACAAGGCTTATTTAATGCCAAAACTTGTGCAGGGTTGTACACCCACCTTGTACACATGCACCCATTTCACACTGATATCATGAAGTAGAACATCATTATGTAGTGTAAGATATGTCATGTTCGCTGCCTGATAAATACCTTGAGTGGCGACGTTTACTGCTGACAGCGTAGACAGAATCTTGCTAAAATTCTCACCAGTATATAAGCTTTCAGGTTCAAACCCCTAGAAAAAGAAAAAGAAGATAACAGATAAAGTGAGAACCACCAAGTGAAACAGGAACCAGAATACAAATACACTGCTGAAAAAAAAAGGCTTCGGTGTAAACAGTCAGAAAAAGATCAGTATAAAGTTCAAACACCACTGAGGAACATATAATGATCTCCAAAATGGTCTCCACGTTGGTCATTCGCTCTCTACCCTTCACTACTCACAGTCTGCTATCCGTTTTCTTCCAACAGGTTAGGTTTCACATTTTAAATAAAACATCATAAATACAGGGTTTACATGGTACAACGATCTGTACTAGTCTTCTTATCTGTTAAAACCCCCTTTAACAGTTTTGCACAGGATAATATGAAGAATTAAAGAAGGTTATTGTGCTCTGTGAGGCAACTTACTGTTTGAACAGCTTTCACATGACATGAACAGAGACTTTATATATTTCACACTCAACTATCACGATAGTTCCCAGTTGTGTGTTTATAACCAAAATGATATCTTTTTTATAATTATGATCAAAATTCAAACCACTTTTAACTTGCCTGTGTCTCTATTCATGATAAAGCCTAATGATAAAATGAAAAAATGTGAATTATTTGAAGCGTTTTAAGTGTTTAGTGCATGCTTAAATTAAAATCAATGATCTAGAATAGCTGAAAACAAATGCATGACTTTCTTCATGGGCAAATTACATTTATAGTTTCCATCCCTCCAGCTATGAAGATGACTGTCTTGGCCAAATTCCCCCCTTTCCTACATTTTAGAGATGTTATCTTTAAGACTGCTAACTGAAGTGTCCTTTGTTATGTTTTTAGATGTATTCCTGCGTGTGTTCTCCTATTATCCATTCATCAGAAGCTGGGGAGTATGAGCTTACCATCAGACAGTAGACAAAAAGGTGGATCTTCCTACTGGTAAATTAAACACTTAGATCTGCTATTACATTCTGCTATGTTACCATCATTATAACAAATTGATTTACAAAGTTTCCAAGAGTTTATTTATATGTCCTCAAAGTAACAACATCCTTCCATTTATTTTCTATCACTTATTCGACACAGGGTCACTCTCTCTCGCTCTCCCTCTCTCTCTCTCTCTCACACACACACACATAACAATTTAGAGATGCATGCAACACATGTATTTGGGCTTAAGAAGGGTACATGGAGGAAACCTACAAAGCACAGGGAGAACAATTAAACACAGGGCAGAGGCAGGAATCAAACCCCCAACCCTGAAGGTGTGAGGCAAATGTGCAAAAGTTAAAAGACAAACAAAAAAGTGAAAAATATCCGGCACCATTCATTCATTCAAACACACATCACTTACATTTACACACAAACCATAAACACACACATGCAGTCTGAACACAAAGCAAATAGCTTAAAAATGGATTCGAAAATTTAGAGCATGTGTGTGTTAAAGTGTGTCCGCTAAAAGCAGAAGTGAAAGTTGGGTAAGTGGCTTCTTTATCCAGTCACATGGTTTACATCTTCTGTAAGTGATGACCTTCTTCTCAGGTCTCATATGTTCTGCTTTGAAACATGTTGTCCATCTGAATTGTAGCATCACATCCTGAAAGTGTTTTTTTTTTTTTTTTTTTTTTTTAACAATGCTAATACGGTGAATTTTCTTACTTCATTTTTGAACTAGTTTTAAATTGCGGACGTGTTTTAAAAAACGAACTAATGACACACGATCGAATGGACGAGCAAAATCGAGTCTTGGAAGAGAAGTTGCAAATATATATATATATTTTTTACTTTTAAAGCACAGATACAACCAAAACACCTTGAAAAATCCTGACGTGTCACTGCTAGTCCAACCTCACCTTCCAGGTGACAGTGCTGCCTGGACATGTTGCACCTACAAACTGGAAATAGCCCTTCGAATTGAATGAAAAAACAGCAGCAGCTGCTCTTCACAATTCAGTACTGCTTTTTTATTATTATTTCAATAATTATAAGTCCCCTGATGGCTTCTCTTCCCAACGCAGCATCCAAACTGTTGCGCAAGTTTCTATATTCATAAAATAAAGTAACAAAAAAAAAAAACTATACCATGAACTCATTTTAGCAGAAAAAGCTGCGAAAAACAGTAACAAATTGATAATTATGCTGTAACCGGCTCAACAAGCCAACAGAATAAACAGTGATACAGGATACAGATTCCTAAAAAGTTCCTATTAGTGCAATGAAATCTGAAACCATTCTGTCTCAAAATGTGTGTATTTTATTCATCTACAAATGTCTCCGACCTGCAAAGAAGAGTTCTTATATTACTGGCTCTCCAGCTAGACATTAAATCAACAATATCTGTCCATGCATATGTGATTTTGTTTATTAGTTTATCTAAACAGAGCAACATGTCGGTTATACACAATGTTCTTCTCCACTAGTTCAATCACTAAGAGCACTTTCTTAGAAAATAGTTCTCTCATGCAGACTTAATATTGATCTCTGATTATTAATATATCTCCATAATATACAGTCCACTTCTATGCATATGTCCTGGGTTGAGTTAAGGAGACTGATGCATTAATAATAATAATAATAATAATGTATAATGACAGCTTACCTCAACCTTTAAGGAAACACATCCTTTCAAAAACTCCCGAATGTTGCCAAGGCAGTCGGCTTCACTTTTAGGATCCGGACAATACTGCAAAAAGCAATCAATTAATGAACACCACAAATGTCCCGATGTGTACACGATCTCCTGCAACCGGACGAGAAACACGAGCCTATTATGTTTTGTCCCGTATTTGTTGAGTTAGTGCACTGGTTCTGTCGTGTTTGCTCTTGTATTTAACGCTCACAGCTCTGTTTCCTCGTCACACCAAGCTTTGTGGAGGAAGTGACGATCTGCTCAGGCTCTAGCGACAAGTACGGACACATTAAAGCTGGGCTTCGGTGCAGAACACTATCGCTACGTTATATATTCTGTCCTGCGCACCGCTTTGAGCTAATATGCTTAGCAACATGCTAAACGGAAGCTAACACAGCAGGCCTTTATCGGCTGTAGTACGGTGTAAAGGGCTCATATTTTTACGTTCAGCACATTAACTAGTTCTGAAACCCAAACAGAAAGCTAAGCTAAAATATTTATTTCTATTTACATCTATTCATACACGATAAATGTGTCTGGATTTGATTGTTTTGGCTTATACAAGCAGTTTAATAGCTTGTTTGAATGCAGCGGTTACGGAAATGAAACCACAGACTAAATTGTTGGGTATATAATGTTATATTATATATACACACAAACACACACAGCTAGCATAGTACAGTATAGCGGCTGGTAGAAAGGACCAGCTTTGTTATAGTGTAACACGATACAGAAGACGTTAGAGAATGCGGAACATTTGGTCCTGAGACAGGAAGTCGGAGTTTACATCGCAATTAAACAGGGCGTTTTTAGATCATTTTATCAGTAAATAAGGGATTTAGTACGGAAGCCTTTTTACGTGTTATTTCTATCCTAGAACACAGCACGTACTTATCCATGCGGTATGATGGAAAGCGTCGTCGTCCCTTTATACCATCCTATTCACTTTATTTAAGCTTCCAGTTTAAAAGTAACCATAAAGCACAGTACAGTCACTTTAGATCAGTGTTATTTATACACCGGAATCCCGTTACCTTTGTAATAGATCCCGGGACGAGTCGCTCCATAAGCTTACACAAGACGGATCCATCTCGAAGTGACGCTTTGAGAAATCCCTCTGGATCCGCGATGTTCTTTTTAGGCGAATTGAGGACTCCTAATGAAATGAGCCAGGTGACAGTTTGTTCCTCCGGGTTCATGGCTGATATCGAGCCACACTGCTGCAGCACACAGGCCGCTGCGCACTGCTGCTGCCCACATCCGCAACACTTCTGCTTTGCGGAACAGCGTTCAAAACCAGCAGCACAGCATCAGCCCTGACTCTTCAACAAGAGGATAACGTGCATCCCGCCAACACTGACTAGACCTTCTTTCTTAATATATTCAGAGTCGGTAGAAGTGCTGCTTACTGTTTCAACATAATTAATAGACCAGTACTAAGCAACACAATACAATTCAAACAGTATGGTCCTACAAATAATGAACAGAGACAGCTTCAAAATAGAGCAAATGTTTATTTCAAAAGAAGAAATGTAACCCCTTACAACACAAAGGCATCCAACACAAAATTGCATCACTTTGCAAGCTTAGACTCGGTTCTATCTAAACGTCTCACTCACTTAACCATGCGCACACTCACTCAATCTGGATCTGAAAGACAGAAGAAAGGGAAATGAGAAACTGGAAACAGTTCTTAATGTTTAAACGTGTCAAAGGAAGTAGGTATACCTGCTGATCACTGTACACGCCGAGTATATATAGCTACAACCAAGCAGCCATCAGCACTGAAGAACTACAAGCTCAGGTCATGTTGAGCTGGCTGTTGTGTTCATCCTGCAACAAGAAACATCTAATTAACATACTGCTGTAGCCAAATATCTATTAAAAATGGGTACATGAGAGCAAACATTGAATTAAAAAGGATCCAATTTCACTGGCTTCCAGTTATTTTCCAGGCTGAATTTTAGAAGTGTCTTTTCCAGGCGTGTCCTTTGTTAGAATGGGCATGCTTGTGAACGGCTTTGGCTTTTGTGTAAAAACTAAAGCAACAGCTTAAATAAGGTTCCACTGACAATGGTATGGATATGATTTGATATTAGGGGGACTTACTACATTGTAGAAATAGTCCAAGGTTAGGAAGCTTCATCTTAATATCCTTATAATGCCATTTGTCACTTGCACTGTGGTGTTGTAGAGTTGGAAATCCATGTTTCCCCATTCATTCCTGAGACTATGGGCCTTTAAATTCAAATGATCCACTGTTTTTTTTTTTTGTTTTGTTTTGTTTTTTGTTTTTTTTACAAAAGATTCCTTTGGTTGCAGACTTTGTTTTTGAGTCAGGTTGTACAAGCATGAAATAATTGTACAGTGTTAGATTGCAGGTTATCGTCTGTAATGCCAGAAGAGGTATAGATGGTGTGCTAACTAACCTATAGTTGAGATACCACTCAAAGCATTGAGTCAAGTTCACTTAGACCAGAGACAAAAGGTTTTGCTTTGCTTACCAGCTGATGTCAGGTTTAATCTGGTGTTGAATTGTTTCCTGCATATTGGTTGTCTTTGGAATGGTCGTTGTAAGCCGTCAGTGTTTAGGCTTTGTGATGAGGAATCCATTTGCACTGAGGAAAACTATACTGATAAAGAATTTGGCAAAGACATTGGTCTCGTTCTCAACAGACTGAAAAGTCAACAAGATTCTCCACATAATCTAAAACGGATCAAGTTTAAGCTTTGCCTCACCGTGAATGAGGCTGGGAGATGACAATTTTCACCATTTATGTGGGTCCTCTTGGAACAGGAGTGGGGCATGAATGTTTTGATAAAAACTTTTATTGATAAATGAAAAACAATACTCTTGGGCATTGCAGGGTTTTAACATCACTAGGGCACAAAACTAAACACTTCACTTAAATTGGCAACAGTACTATTAAACGAGACACGGTCAGGGGAAAAGAAACAAACTAACACTCAGGGGGGGGAAAAAAAAATAAAAAAAAAATAAAAAAACTCAAAAAGGTTGTGTACAGAATGAAACCGAAGCTTAAAGTTTATCTAGAAGTTAAAATTGTAGCCTCTCCGTTGTCTCACAATGTGACCTAACCCTTTTCCATCAAAGTCCATCTCAGTACCGACTTCGGTTCATTCCTCTATCTGCTCGATTAGCTCCACGACCCCGAGGTGCGCCTCGGCTTGAGCTGCTGTATTGGCGAGGAGGGTAGCCTCTCTCAAGGTCTTGCCTGGCCGGGCGCTCGGCACGGCTAGCAGAGTACGACTCACTCCGACCGCTGGTGTAACTGTCGCGACTGCCATAGCCATCCCTGGAACTGCTGCCATAGTCGTCATAGCGACTGCCTCCACCACTCCCACCGTAGGATGGAGGGGGGCCCCTTGAGGGTGGGGCACTGCGTGAGTTACCTGCAGGGTCAACGGGTCATGTAATTGGCAAAATTCACAGACATTTTTTGTGCAAGTTGTCAAGTGCCCAATGTCCTAAAAATATTCCTCATGGCTGGTATGAATGATTTATAGATCAGGGCCATAAGCACACTCAAGTGTTCCATGATTTAAATGCGAATGACTCTGGCGCTCTGGATTTAAGAATTAAACGAAGTTAACATATTGGTTCAACTTGTATCCTTTAGGGAAAAGGTCAAGATTGTAGATTGTTGTTTGATCACTTTGCATCTTGTTTGATTTAGACTGGACTCTTGGAAAGGCTCAAAGGAGGAGGAAAAATCTTATGAGGGATTTCTTGTTGAGCGATTCTGAAATTGTACGACTTTAGTCGAAAGGCAGCTTTGGAGGTACCCTTGACTACATGGATTGACATGAGGCCGTCTTGTCCCAGGACGCTGTTCGAGTACATCCTTAAGCTCTTTTCTAAAACACAAGTTTGGAATCTTACCGTAACCATCATAGGGTTCTCTGTAGGAGCCTCCAGTTGTTCGCTCCATATAGCCTCTAGGTTCACGACCTCCACCGTAACTGTCACGATCACTACAAGAAGAAATGAAAACAAAAGTCACCCAAGAGGCTCAATGTCTCACAAAATGTACAAGTGGAAAAGAAACATTTTATACCTGTAGCTTCGAGACATTGAACCATAATCATCCCTGGAACTCGACTGGGATGCATAATCACGATATGAATAATCACGTGGTGGAGGCCCATAGTCCCGGTTGTCCCTTGAGCTCATGTAGTCCCGACTAGAATAGCTATACATCATGGATTGTGAGGTACACCAAGATACATAAAGTTGTTTAATAAGACTTCATTTATGTGCCTCACCTGTCTTTAACACTGTAGTGATCATCACGTGGGGATGGGTAATCATCCCTTCTTGACATAAGAGAATCTCTGCGAGGAGGAGGAGGACCATAAGGATCCCGATCTCTAGACATCGGTGCTGTAAAACAAAATTAAAGGATACAAATTGAAAACCAGGTGTAACAAATCAAAAACATAAAATAAAATTTATTTAAAAATC
Source organism: Tachysurus vachellii (assembly GCF_030014155.1). Classification (NCBI taxonomy): domain Eukaryota; kingdom Metazoa; phylum Chordata; class Actinopteri; order Siluriformes; family Bagridae; genus Tachysurus; species Tachysurus vachellii. Next base: position 12,637,975 of record NC_083472.1, read on the forward strand.
ACTTACGTCTGCCCATTGGCCCAGAAGGTGCTGATCGCTTTGGTGGTGGCCCTCCATTGCGCATGGGTGGTCCTCTTTTTGGTGGGGGTCCTCTGGATGACATCCCTTTAAAGAAAGGTTCTACAATCTCTAGGTTATCACAACACTTTACAAAACAGACAAATTAGATACACAATTAGGCTCAGTACTTCTTAGAGAACAAGTGAAAAATCAATTCCAATGGATCAAATGAAACACAAGTCATCATAGCCCATAAATTAAGAACTGCAAAAATAAAGGAAAGGCCTTTAATCTTTTGTTTAATACCTCTGCTTGGTGGGCCCCGCATTCCACTGGGACCCCCTCTGGACCCACGTTGCCCTCGAGGAGAACCACGACTGCGTGGATGCACTGATGATGGGGGGCCTCGACGGCCAGACGACTCAAACTGAGGCTTTGTGGCCTGCTCTACTTTGATGGGTTTACCATCCAGGGCCTTGGAAAAGCAAGGGTTTACTTTAAAGATTTATAGGCTAAAACCAGTATTTATATACATTTATTTTGTCTAGAATGTTCTTAAGTAAGCTCAGTACTTCTTAGAGGACAGTTGTCCTAAATCAGTTCAAACTGATCATTACCATAAAGCATCATCACAGCTTACTACCACAGCTTAACGTGATCTTACCTTTCCATTCATTTCCCTCACGGCATCTTTTGCATCACCAGGATTCTCATAAGTCACAAAAGCAAACCCTCTGGACTTATTGGTCTCACGATCCTTCATCAACAGAACTATTAAGTGGAGGAGAAAATGCAAAAAAACAAAAATTGTTCAAAAGTGCAAACCATTTAAATTTTAAAATGGAAACAAAAGCATGTATGCAAGCTCAGAACTTCTCAGAGGTATTGATGCAATTATTTTCATTTTGTGACTCAATTCCAAAATTGTTCATCACAGCTCGCAAGGCACCCACTGGACAACAACTATGATGCCAAAGTACAAAAGTTCACTCAATAGCAAGCCCCACCATGTCCATTTCTAACGGACAATTCCAAAATTTTATTTTGTACCATTAGCATATATTAATCTCTGTAATTCACAGTTAAACACAACACACAAACTCGAGATCAACATGACAGCAATGTTAGACACCTTATTTATTCTTAATTTCAATAATTACCTTCAGATATCCGGCCGAATTTGCTGAAATAGCTTTCAAGAGCTTTCTCTGTAGTTTCAGTGTTCAAGCCACCGATGAAAAGCTTTCCAGGCCTGTCTGCCTCCGCCATAGTCAACTGTATGGACTTAGAGAGAAAAGACTTCATTATAAAAAAGTGTTTACTGAATGAAGGACTAGTTATAATTCACAACCCTTAGAATGTTGGGATACAGTGAGAACTTGTAAATAAAACAAAAAATAGGAACATTGCACACAATTCAAAACGTTATTTAAATAAGTAGTGCTGCATAAAACAAGGTATGACACAGTAAAAGTATTAAAATTATCGTTCTATAAAGTTAATTTTAACGCTTTATCTTGCTGTTCAGTGAATCCAGCTCGTGCACCAGCTGCATCTATAACTCGTTATACATGTTAGCTTTGGTTAAAATACTACTCTCACAGCAAGTAATTATATCTAAATACCCTGAATACACTATCTAATATTAGCGCCAACTCGAAACTAAACGCAAAACGGCAACAAAGCACGCGGTTTAGTTTAATCAGCACGATAGAGATAGATATATTTAAACGTTAAAGCTAACTTGTTTGGCTAACGTGATTCTCAAAATGGCGGATGCTGCTGGCGATTTCGCTCTCTCTTTACACCCCATGGACATTATGGCTACGATACTCGATTTGCTCCCAAACTATAACCGTTATGAGCGGTTATGCCGTTATATCTGTTACATGTGAACGTTAATAAAACAACGTTTGTGAATTTATGCTGCTGCTCCTAGTGCTTAGCCACGCTAGCAGGTTTGTGGGGACGCAGCGTGCTAATGCGCTATTGGACATATCTTACTTGTTTAACAGTGCAATTTGTTAACAATTCTTAACTAATATTTGGTTCTCGTCTTAATAAGTTAGATTAAACCTCGCCAGGCTAACAAACGACGGTCATTTAAGAGCACTCACCTGACAACGTCGGACACTCAACAGGGGAAGCTAAAAAAGACCTCACGCTGCCTTTAATCATTCAGACGTCCCACCCATGGTAATGTAAATTGTAGCGCATGCGCTCTGTTCGACGAGTAGTCTCGCATGAAATACTGATTGCACTCCTGCAAACTGTTTATCATGATTTAATAGAATCGAACGGGATAAACTTTAACGAGGCCCACATTTTTAGTATCATTATTATTTAAAAATCTTAACAATATGAGTCAATCTATAATTGAGAACATTTGACATCAACAAAAATTACAAATCCCAGGTCCACCAAGCTGCCACTGCTGGGCCCCTGAGCAAGGCCCCTGAGCAAGGCCCTTAACCCTCAATTACTCAATTGTATTCATTGAAATAAAAAAATGGATAAGTGTGTCTGCTAAATGCTGTAAATGTACAAAAACAGAATGCTTTCTTAATAAAACAGCTATTGGTTTCAGTCTATAAAATGGAAAACACGTTTTCTATGCATAGATTGTATGCCACTTCTCACTCTGATTAAATGCTACAATCGAAGTGAAACATATTTAAGGGTTATTTTATTTAGTCCGCCAGATATACAGTGATTCTTTTAAAGGAATTTTATGTATTTTCTGTGCAGGAAAATCTCAGCACAATCACTAAAGACACTAAAGACTGTTGTTTTGTTTTTGTTTGTCTTAAGGATGGGGCTTAGTGGTTAGTGGTTAGCACGTTTGCCTCACACCTCCAGGGTTGGGGGTTCGATTCCCGCCTCCGCCTTGCGTGTGTGGAGTTTGCGTGTTCTCCCCGTGCCTCGGGGGTTTCCTCCGGGTACTCTGGTTTCCTCCCCCGGTCCAAAGACATGCATGGTAGGTTGATTGGCATCTCTGGAAAATTGTCCGTAGTGTGTGATTGCGTGAGTGAATGAGTGTGTGTGTGTGTGTGCCCTGCGATGGGTTGGCACTCCGTAAAGGGTGTATCCTGCCTTGATGCCCGATGACGCCTGAGAGAGGCACAGGCTCCCCGTGACCCGAGGTAGTTCGGATAAACGGTAGAAAATGAGTGAGTGAGTGTCTTAAGGATAATTTGGTAGTTTTAAGAGATGTTTGGCAAAACTGAAATATACAAAAATATACCCTGAGTATATAAATTATACCCTGAAGGATATCAGAAAAAGCATTGTAGTTATTTAAAAGGCAAAACAAATCAGTCAGAACATTAACTGAATTAAAAACTAAATATTAGATAACATTAAATGAACACACTGTTAACAGACAGATATTTGATCAGTATTCATGAGACAATCCATCCATCCACATTCTGTACCACTTATTTTACACAGTGTTGCTTGGAACCTGGAGACTATCCCCAGGGCTCAAGGCACAGGATGGGGGACACCCTGGATGGAGTGCCAACCCATCACAGAGCACATTTGCACACACTGCAGACAATACCACTTCTCCGGATAATCAATCTAAACCACACTGCATGTTAGGACTTGTGATTTAGTTTATCACTTTCACACTCAAAGTTGTTTAACGGAGCAAGGGCAGATGTTCATATACTGTAGGAGGGAACCACTGACAGGCTACTTGGCACCTTGACTGTCAAGACTATCTGCCGTTTGCTTTAGGATGCCTGTCCCATGGTTAGCTTTAAACATTCCCAGGTACCATTTTCGAAGCCTCCATTCACCAGCTATGAGTAGAAAGTTTCCTTTCTGCTTATATTAGGTGCAAGGTATGCCACAAAAAAATGTCACAAGTATAGGAAGCATTTACTTCATACAAACTGGAGTACAGTTTTTTTCTTTGATGGATTATGTTCTGCATGAGATGGCACTTAAGGGTAAGTTAGTTGATATGTAACATTATTGACAACTCCACCTTTTTTACTTCAGTAGCAGGGATTTGTTTTAAAGAACATGATTCTAGATTTATAAATATATCAGCATATGTTAAATAAATGCAACATTCAGTTGGATTGGATACAAATTTAATTGGATTGGATATCACCCATAGTCCAAACAAATGGACATGATGTCTGATTGTGATATCAACTGTGCTGACTGCACAGTGTGCGCCGCTGACAGATTTAGACAAATTTAGCCTAAACTCAAGCTTAAACATCTTGCTAGGCACAAATGCCCTAGTTTTATGCCAACTACACCCACATATGTGCTGCTCAAGTGCTTAATACGGATAGACTGATGATGCCCTAGTGAGGGCACTGCAGTGTATGTGGCACACACTTGCAATAAATTAGCAATTGAAAAGTACTACTATCATCAGATCAAGCTTGTCGATGCCAATGTAAGTGAGCTGACCAACACCTCATTGCTATGTTCACATATGAGTGAAAGTGGCTGTTGGTGTCTAGACGTGGATGTGTTCAGTGACGTAACAAAGGTGAGAGAAGTTAAACTAAACTAAAGCAACACAGTGCAGTTACTAACCATGCGACTGAAAACAGTAGAGCACATATGATCTGTGGCAAAGAGCACACACTGCTTCCCTTTCGTCTATTACGATATGATTCAAACAAACACTGGTGAATGTTCTATACAAACGCTCTCTTTACAGAATGTTTAAATTTAGCAGTAAGAAAACTGATTTATAAGTTACTTTTGCCACCCTCTGACAAAACCTTATTACTATGGAAACAATAATAGGAACATCTACTGAAAATAAAAACAAATCTTAATAAATTATTTAATAAATTATTTAATTAAAAAATAATATATAAACTACGAAATAAATTATATTACCTTTTTAATAAATCATTTAGTAAATTATTTAATTCAAAAAATAATATATATAAACTAAGAACTATTATATTACCTAATAACTAAACATAAACATCTTAGAAGTGCGAGAATGTCTTATTTGGATAAGAAGTTCTTAGTTGTGCAACAATACCCTGAGTTTGTTAAACTGTTTTGTTTTGTTTTAACAAAGAAATATCTTTAGTCAATGATGTAGTGAAGGTTTGTCTAAGGACATGTTCATTTAACAATAATGAAAGGAGACCTTGGTGCCAGTGCTTTGTAACAGACAACACATTTTCTCTCACAGGCAGGTTTTTTTTTGTTATTACTTCCACTGAGGTAAAAAGAAGCTATGGGGAACAACATAGCTCTTTATAGCATAATAGTGATGATAAGTAATAACAGAATCAATCTCATCTCAAAGACATTTCATTACAAATGGAAAAAAGCCATAAAATATCATTCATTAATAAATTCAAAGTTGGCCAATTGCTGTGGGGGGAAAACGGAGAAATAAATACATTTTGGGTTTGTAACATGAACAGGTTGTATTACAACACTCACTCTCACTCTCACTCACTCATTTTCTACCGCTTATCCGAACTACCTCGGGTCACGGGGAGCCTGTGCCTATCTCAGGTGTCATCGGGCATCAAGGCAGGATACACCCTGGACGGAGTGCCAATCCATTGCATGGCACATACACACTCTCATTCACTCACACACTACGGACAATTTTCCAGAGATGCCAATCAACCTACCATGCATGTCTTTGGACCGGGGGGGAAACCGGAGTACCCGGAGGGAAACCCCCGAGGCACGGGGAGAACATGCAAACTCCACACACACAAGGCGGAGGCGGGAATCGAACCCCCAACCCTGGAGGTATGAGGCGAATGTGCTAACCACTAAGCCACCGTGCCCCCACAACACAACACAAATCATACAAAAATGGGGGATGTCAAATACAATTCAAAACAGAACAAACAAAAAGAAGAAAAGAAACAAAAAAAGGTCACAAACATATAAATTTCTTAAAGCTTTTTCGTTCTGTGGTAACTTAACAAATGAAATGTATTGCTTTCATTCTTTTTTAAAAAACAGCAATAAGAGGTCTGGAGTATTTAGATTTGTGAATGTGGAATTTGGAATGCCAATAACAGAGTTTGGTTCATTATAAAAAAAAACCATATTTTTCAGCAGGACGGTAGTCAGTAAATCCCAACACAACATCCTTTCAAAACAAAACATTTTTATACATTTTAGATATAAAAAAACAAGAACATCTTGCCATTGTCATTGTACAAACAAGTACACTTGTACAAACAAGTACATCATGTCATTGTGAAAGAACAATTCCAAAAAAAATGAACAACAGTTTTGTCAGAGGCATCACAGAAAGAGCAACTGAAGGAGATATCACTTTTAAACTTTTTAATGGCTTGCTGGATAGTATTTATGAATTATTTTGTAGGAAATTTTTTTCACTTTGTTGGAAAGAAAAAAGGTATGTAGAAGCATCCATACTCTTTTCCAGAGGTTATATCCTTACTCCAGTAAGCAGTAACGTATGGTAAGGGACAATATCTTCCTGGAACAATGAGCGAACGGTTTTATTATTGTTGTTGTTTTTTTGCCAGGAGAACTAAAGCACAGCTTACTAATACAGTTATCACTCAGGCTAAGGGAGGCAGGAAGTAATGGGTAATGAGTACCTTTCAGTAAGATGAGAGCACCTGATGGAATAGAGTCCATAACTATAGAAAATTCTTCTGGCAAGACAGGAAACTGAAAATGATCAAGAAATTCTTTGTAAGAAAATAAAAAGTCTTGAGAATTAATTAATTGACTGACCAGTAGAATGTTCTTGTCAAACCAATTTTGTGGACTTATTCTTGTCAAACAAAATGTGGACTTATTCTTGTAACGAACTGTACAGTTATTCCAAATAAAATATTTGTGGGGTGAGAAGTTGTGCTTAAATATCAGGGACCAAGCCAAATGAACCTGCCTGTGAAAAGCTGAGTGAGTAGCTTTTAATTTATCAATTTTATAAATGCAGATTAAACGGGAATTCAAGACCACCAAATTGGGAAAAGATCTAATTGAGAATGAAGTTCCACAAAGACCCTGGATTCTTCCTAAACTGTTTTAGCCAATTAATCTTAAAGGTGTAACTAAGAGTACTAAAGTCTAAGAAGTTAAGACCACCTTTTTCAAGAGTGTTCATTACAACAGACTTTTTAATATAGTGAACTGATCACGTCCATAAAAAAATGAAAAGATGCTGGTAGATGATTTTACCTAGTTTGGGGTCTAGAGGAACAGCTTGAGCTGCATAAGGAAGTCTTGAAAGAACTTCTGCTTTAGAGAGAAGGACTCTGCCTCTTAAAGAAAGATCTCTTTGTAACCACTGGTTAAATCTTTTCTGAGTCTTATCAATAAGTGCTTTGTAATTAAAAGTACCTTTCATTTTGGTCCTTCACAACTAGAAGCCCTAAATAAGTGACATTAGCTTTCACTGGGATATTATGAATAAATGAGTCAACACAGTCTTTAATAGCAAAGAGTACACATTTTACATGTAAAAGAGTACACGTAAGTTAGAGGCTTCTGAAAATAAATTGATATCACTAATTGCCAGCAGGAACTGTGTAGCATCTTTAAGAAAAAGGGTTGCGTGATCTTCAGGTTGACCGATAAGTACCTCTCCTCCAGCAATAGATATACATTTTAAGCTGCTCGCTTTTATCTGATCACACAGAAGATGAGCTGCAAGCCTAGTGTTTAAGATGTTGGACTACTGATCGGATTGTTGTGAGTTTGAATCCCAGGTCCACGAAGTTGCCACTGCTGGCCCCCGAGAAAGGCCCTTAATGCTCAGTTGTATAAAGTGAAATAAAAATCTAAGTCACGCTGGGTAAAGGGGGTCTGTTAAATGCTGTAAATGTCAGATATAAGGGGAGCTCAGACATCCCTGTCTAATGACCATGTTTTAAAATCACTGAGCTGTTACCATTTGTATACAAGGTTTTAATGGCATTAGAGAAGAATTTCCCAAATCCAATTTTTTACGACACTGAAAAAATGAAATTGTGAATTGCTTAATGCTTTTCAGCAACAAAAAATAAAAATAAAAATCCACCTTTATTGTTGAATTAAGCTTAAACTGCTGAAATAAGTGCTGCTTTTAGGCCACGCCCAACGGCGTCGTGATTGGCAGAAAGAAATAAGCAGCATCCCTCATTTCGCCATAGGCGTTAGAGTTCAGTTGGAGGTGTAGCGTATGGACACGGTGGTGTCTGTCTACAGGGGCAGTTTCACAGCGGAAGTAGAAAAGCCAAACCTTTATCTCCAACAGAGTGGTTAAAGAACGAAGTAAGAAACTAAGCCAGTCGGAATCTGTCACAATGAAACCCCTGGACTTATGCTTTAGACTTGTCTGCAGTTTCATTGCTATTAGCACAGTCTCTGGATTCTATCTTCCGGGTTTAGCTCCGGTTAATTTCTGCGAAGAGGACAAGAAAACCGATGACTGTCAGGTAACATTGGCACTTTTCCGCTACTTGTCTGTCGCACAGCCTTACAACAGGTTTGTAGGACAGACATAATGCTGTATATTTAAACTGTTGGACATAGATAACGTTCACAGTCGCATCTTGCTGTAACTTAGCTCAAGAGCTAACTGGTTAGCTGAGTGAACTAGCTAGCTTACTTTTCCGTGCAAGTCACGCTGAGTGTCAGTTAGTGACCCTTTATACTTATCATTCTGTATCTAGAGCAGCTATATCTAGTTGCAAACACACACACACACACACACACACACACACACACAAGTTTATATATTTACTGATAATCAAGCTGCAAGTCTTCTAAAGATGTCCAAAGCAAAATCCAACTCCAAAAATCACTTAATTTGAACAGTTTTCTCTAAGAAAGAGTGTGTTTGTTGACAATCAGCTCTCTATCACTTCTACAGAATGAGATCCAGCTGTTTGTAAACCGGTTGGACTCCGTGGAATCAGTCCTGCCCTACGAATATGACGTGTAAGTGTGATCAAGCCTTCACTACAACCAAACAAGTGATACCGGTTTCTCTGCTCCTAATTCTACCAATGACTTTAGGTTTGATTTTTGTAAAGATGAACAAGAGAAGAGACCCTCAGAAAACCTCGGGCAGGTGCTGTTTGGGGAGAGAATTGAGACTTCACCTTACAAGGTAGTATGATGTTTCAGTCCTTTGCACACTGATGGATGATGTTTTTTTTTTTTTCTTTCTTTCAATGTTGTTTCTTCAGTAACTTTCATAATTAATGGCAAAATGAACAAATACCATTAATAATATAAACGTTGCGCTTGATAATTAAATATTTTCAGAAGACACTATTTGTCTTTGTTGTAACTAATGGTCATAAGAACATATTTAAAGATTCATTCTCTCACAAAATAAACTTCAGTAATGCTTTAAGCAAACTTGAAATTATGTCTGAAACATTTATTTTGTTTAGTTTTGTAAACTATGAGCCTGCATATCTGAGTTCATCACTTATTGCGAATGGTTTTGTTTTTTTGCTCATTTTTATAGAGGGTGCCTTAAATTCTAAAGGGAAGCATTTTTCATTCATCAGCTTTCACGTATTATAAAATCTGTTTTTGTTAAACGTTCTTTTTCAGTTCAAATTCAGGAAAGATGAGCCTTGCCATAAAGTGTGCACCAAATCCTATGATCCATCTAAACATGAAGATAGAGTTCATTTGGAATTTCTTAAGAGAGGCATGGAGCTGAATTACCAACATCACTGGTGAGTGGCTCTGCATTTATTTTGTTGAATAACATTGATTTTGTTTCTGAAAAGCCATGTATAGGCAGGTTCACAGATGCACAGGTTATATTACTTTCCTGTTAGGATTTGAATAGTTAGTGCATTTTGTCATAAGAAAAAATGTACGTTTTCTGCAGGATTGTTGACAACATGCCTGTAACATGGTGCTATGATGTGGAGGATGGTCAGAAGTACTGTAACCCTGGATTTCCCGTCGGCTGCTTTGTTACCTTGGACGGACGATCTAAAGATGCCTGTGTCATCAGTGTGAGTAAGCTGTTTGCTACAACTGGAGTCTGATACCTAAACCATTCATAAGACAATAGCTGCCTACTACATTAATTGTAGTTTACCTACTACAATTTTCACAAAACAGTAGTTGAGAAATCCTCAGATGACTGCTGAGATTCTGCAGTATGGAGGCAGTGCATGTTGCATTATCCCATAAGGCAATGGGACGTGTAGAAGAGCTAGACTAGTTAGACTATATGTGCAGTTATCATGACATCACAGGTCACATGGCATAGACAGCATGGTATATATATTATTTACAGATTTTATTCATAGTACACATGTATACTGATCAGTACATACTGTATCATAGGCCGAGCAGTACTGAATTGAATGCAGTATGTACTGTCACCGTACACAATGTTGGTCTCATGCCGTGTCTTTTCATGCTAATTGAAAGCAGAAATGTAGTTGTGTGTGCGCTAGCCTGGAATTCTGTGTTGTGATAGTGCTGTCTGTTTTTACATGAAGTCTGAGTTCAACAAGAAAAATACTTACTACCTCTTCAACCATGTGGATATCACCATAACTTACCACAGTGGGGAAAATGAGAGTTGGAAAGGTGCACGGCTGGTTGCTGCAAGACTGGAGCCGAAAAGGTCAGCCATTTTAGCCACAGTATCAACATATCTAACCATATTATTAGAATATACTCTACGTCAGTTTTTTAATATTGTAAAGAATATTGTAAAAGCTTTGAAAGTCATAAATAATTAAATGTATAGGAAATTGTGCTTGTCTTGTGATTTTCTTTTAATTTACGAGAAAAATATAACGCTCTTTTTAATAATAAAGAAAGAGTCATCCTTTAAAAAACAAAAAATTGATTCCTTTTCTCTTAGGTGTGTCTGAAGAGCATGGTCTCTCTCTCTCTCACTCAGCTTTCTTAACTAATCAAATATTTTTCAGGAGGTAAATGGGCAAAATCCTGTTTGACTTCTCACTTTTATTGCAGCATTAAACACGGTGAGGAAGCCAGCCAGTCATGTGAAGGGCCGCCCATGGACGTACCAAAAGAGACCACTGGAAATCTGAAAGTGACCTATTCTTATTCAGTCAAGTTTGAGGTATTTTCACTGACCCATAGTAGAAACCTGTGTATATATAAACATAAATCTATCCAAAGAGTCTGACTCTTTCTGTATTTTTTTCCCCCCAGCCCACAGATCAGATCAAATGGGCTTCAAGGTGGGATTACATTTTGGTGTCCATGCCTCATAGCAACATCCAGTGGTTTAGGTAAGCTCTCTCTGTCTCTCTCCGACTCTCCGTATGTCTGTCTCTCCGTCTCTCTCTTGCTCTCTCTCTCGCTCTCTTTCTCTGTTTCTCTCTCACTCTCACTTAACTGACTTCATTTGTAAGTATTCCCAGGCATCTAAATGCATATTAATGACCTTTTCCTCTGCATTCTGTGTAGCATCATGAACTCTCTGGTCATTGTGCTCTTCCTCTCTGGCATGGTGGCCATGATCATGCTGAGAACACTACACAAGGACATCGCCAGGTACAACCAGGTGGACCAGGTACAGTGCTCCTTTCTTTCCTTATTACTTTTCAACTGCTTTGACCTCTTTAAACAGCTGCTTTCTCACCATAAATAAAAAGCATTACTTAGCTTCCCGTCCACTGAACTGAAGAACTGCCACAGTAAATGCAGTAAACTCGCTAGTAGTTTGTGAAGACTGCTAGAGAATAAGTGAGTTTTCATTACGCTTTACTGTTAAATACAGGACATGCTGTATGACTGTCCGTTTAGCAATTCATGGTAATACCCTGAGCTCACAGCAGCTAGCTATAACATTACACCAACGCTATTGTAACAAAGAAATGGGTTTCTAACACGAGTAATATAATTTATAGGGCTTTTTACATTGCGCTTAACTAAGCGGGTTTAACAAAGCAATTGTGTTGTTTACCCAAACATGTGTGCAGTGTGTGAATGTTGTGGCTAGATGCTTAGCAACAGACACCCAATCAGAATTTGATAAGCAGTCATACGCTGTCTTTATTCACTCATTGCTAATACGTCAGATTATGAATAGCCAGGATTAATTGTCAACCCCAGGAACATATGAGCAGTATGAACCGAGTAACATGATAACCCAAGATTCTGTTTCCCTGGGTTGAGTATGACGAGGTTAACAATGAACATAAATGAAAAGCACATCTGTGGCTTATAGACTTACTTACCGTAAGTATGTTTTAACCATATGTTCTGCATTAAATGATTATCATTTACTCTTCTTTAGGTACAAAATTAACTGCTTTGTAAGCAATTGTGTGTAATTCAACCACACAAATGAGTCACTAAAATCTTATTTGTAACATTTGCAGGCAGATGTGTTTAAGATCCACCAACACTCAGGCATTGCATATGTAAGCCTATTTCCAGGAAAAATGTAGGCCCTGTTTGCATATCTTCTTAGGGTGACTTCTTTTTTTTTTTTTTTTTTTTTTGGTGACTGCTGAATGAGTAATTTCTACTCGTTAGAGATTTCCTTACATGATAAAACATGGTGTATTGGTTAAAACTCTGACAGGAATCATGGTTAAACATTTTAACAAATGCGTGCTCATTTCTGTGGGATTTCTGATAAACATTTACTGCTATATAATCCTGTTTATTCTCTGCACCATATTTTATCATAGCTCAGTTGTATCTTGCTTGTGCTGATGAAAGGACTCTATCTGATGTCTGATAAACTTTTATTATTTTATTTGGGGTCTGAGGAATGGTTCAGCTCTCAGAATATACTGATTGAAGTCTTTCTTTTTTACTCTACTTTAATTTCATTGATTTATTTTTGCTTATGATTGGCTTCTATTTGAAACGATGCAAAGCCTTGTCCTTGTAACCTTGGAATCTGATGTGAAGTTGTGATCTGTGGTGCAGGAGGATGCTCAGGAGGAGTCGGGCTGGAAGCAGGTACATGGAGATGTGTTCAGACCTCCCCGGAGCGGCATGCTGCTGTCTGTCTTTCTAGGGCAAGGCACACAGATTTTCATCATGACCTTCATCACGCTCTGTAAGGAAAACCCGAGTCTGTTATACTTTTTTGAAGAAAGGTCTTTGATTAATGCAAGTTTTTTGTGGACACCTGCTTTTGTTCTGTTTACAACAGTATTTAAACTCTTCTTTTTAGTTTTGGCGTGCCTTGGATTTTTGTCTCCAGCCAACAGAGGAGCCCTTATGACCTGCGCAGTGGTGCTGTGGGTCCTTTTGGGCACACCTGCTGGCTATGTTTCAGCGAGATTGTATAAAAGTAAGGTGTAAAGTGCTGGCATATTGCTAATTATGCTCTCAACGAACAAATGTTTCATGGCAATTATCTTAATATCTGACATGTTGATAATGATATACTACAGTGTATAGTTCTGAAAATGACACTTGAAATATTAGTTTATGTATCTCAATCACAAGTAAAGGTTTAGCATATGTTAAATATATATGTGGAGTTGTACGCACACACACATTATGTATATATACATATATCTTTTCTCAGGCCTCCACATACTGACAGTATTTATTACTGACAGTACTCATGTAGCTCTCACCTCACCATTTATTTATTTAAGCCCCATTTTGTAAGAGTAACATTTAGTTATATTATACAGTAGCTTGTTTTATTTAGATGTTTATTATTGGTATTTGTAGTAGATGTCTGTAAACGCCCTGAGTTTTTTTTAATTACAATTTTTTTATTTAAAACCTGCTTGCATACATTTGGTCGTGTGTGTGTGTTTTTATATAGAGGATCATTTGCTTCATAGTCATTTTCTCTAAGACAGCAAAAGAAGATTGACTGAATGACCAGAGATGATATAATTTGTTTGTGTTTCTTCAGGTTTTGGTGGTGAAAAATGGAAAATAAATGTTTTATTGACAGCACTTCTGTGCCCTGGGTATGTTGGCTTGTTTTGTATTATGAGGGAAAGAGGTATTTTTAGAGGTATTCGATAATAAGATGACCTTTTAAGATTCGCATTAATACCCAATGTCTTTAACAGCATCGTGTTTGCCGATTTCTTCTTGATGAATCTGATTCTGTGGGTGGAAGGCTCGTCCGCTGCTGTCCCGTTCCCCACACTGGTAGCTATCCTGGCACTGTGGTTTGGCATTTCTGTTCCTCTCACCTTTGTAGGTGCATACGTTGGCTTCAAAAAATCGGTGAGTTGCACTGCTTTGTGGTTTTTCTACAGCACAGTTTTTGTTGGGCTTTTTCAAATGAGTCAGAAAGATAAACAAGCCTTTGTTGAGCGTGACCTTTTATGATTTTCTTTGTCATTAGGTCTTGTAAGAATGTACCTAGTTCCACCAGTTCCATCACCCTATGTCAGGGTGAAAAGTTTGTTCAAAACCAGGCACCAAAACCAGCAACACAGGAAATGCACATTGTAACTCATGGAGTTACTCCATTGGCTATGGACCCAATCCTGACTCCCAACACTACTGAACACATAAAACAAATAATCTCATCCCAACATCATCAGTAATATTAAAAATTAAATGTGATTTTTCCATCTTTGTCATTTTATACTAGCTTTATGTTCATATGTGCCATTACAAACAGTGCGATTTGGCTAGTTGACTTTCTCCGACAAGCATACAACGCTTAAAGGCTGACCTAAAGACTTTAGTTTGTCCATGCTGAAAACTTCAACAGAGTTTTCAAGCTGTTAGAATTGGAGCTACTGCACAGATTGCGATAATTAAACCAAGGCTCTCAGACCAGACTCTAAACTGAGTTGCAGAGCCAGGCATCGTGCAAATAATCATCTGTTGCAGTGGGTATTGGGTATTGATATGAGTCATTGTCTGACAGCTTGAAGATGATATGGGGTCTGTGTAATACTTTGCATTGTATTAGCTGATTTTGTTGTTACAGCTCATGCAGACTGGGTTGTTATACAGTATATATTCTCCCAGGTAATAAGATCAGGGGTGGACAGGTCATAAATTCAGTAGTGGGCCAACCAGGCAAGTGAAGGCAATGTGCTTGTCCAATCCCATGTTTTGTGAGCCTGGAGACACAGTTTATGACATAATATGATATAAAAGTATGCTATGCTAGTCATGTGAATTAAACATATGTATAAATGTGCTCAGGTATTACTGCAGAAAACTGAGTGCTTACGCCATAGTCTTTCTTCAGTTTCTCTTACATGTGATGACATTGATCTAGCTGGCCTTTTATTTTTTTGTTGATAGTGTTTAAATGTGAAGTGACTGCATGTTGTATAAGTATCAGAGTTATATAATCATTTAGGCACTATATACTATAATATATGCTTAATATTTTATATATGGAATTTTGGACTTGGATATTGTCTTGGAAATGGATGAAAGAAATGAGAAGACTAGTAAAATGTAGCAGGCTACCAATAATTAGTCCCTTTTCAAACTTCTTTGCATATTGCTTAAAATAAATACACAAATCATCTGAACATGCCCCAAGCCCAACAACCTCTCATAGGTTCTCTTTCATGTGACTCTCTTTTTTTTTTCTTTGTCTGGATGGATCCCATTGCACACACCTAATTTGTTGCTTACTGCTTGAATGCTTGAAGTGAAGAATATGCCACCAATCGTTCGTATTTATTAAGGATGCAATTTCAGTTCAGTCTGAATAACATATTCATCGAGATGTTTGCAGTAGATGTTTGGTAACTGTTTGCTCTAATATCCAAGATATTGTCATTAATTGTGTCATTATATTGTCATTAATTAAGCCTGAGATGTCTAACAATATGTACATATTATAAAGGTAAAGTAGCAGAGAATAATAATGAGAAAATAGCAAGACTGTCAGACAAAACCAGGAGAGATATGCAGGCTGAAACTTGATAGTAATGTGGCATTTTTATTATGGATTTTGCCAGAGGCATTTAAAGGGTTTTCTTCTTCTTGTTGTCATGGTATATGATGTGGTAGCCTAGTGGTTAAGGTGTTGGGCTACTGGTTTTTGACTACTGGTTGTGAGATTGAACCCCAGGTCCACCAAGTTGCCACTGCTGGGCCCCTGAATAAGGCCCTTAACCCTCAGTTGTATAAATTGAAATACTAAATGCCGTAAATGTGAGGAAACAGCACATTGCTTTGAAGCATGAGTTTTGGTAGACGATTGTTGTTTTTATTTATTTATTTTACAAAAAAATCCTGTTTTTTCCTGTTACTTAAGATGTTTGTCTATAGCAACAGACAGATAAGATCTTTGCTTGATTTTTAGTTTAATGGAACATTAGTTTGCTCATCCCCAGACAGCAAAATTAATACCGAAATGTTGAAAGTCTTATTCTGACCAAATTCTCTGGTTGTTTGTTGCTTTAATTGCCGAATAAATTAAGTAATCTCTCATCGCTTCCCAAGTTTTGTAAATCCTCCATCATTATATTTCTAACCTCAGAATGCATGGTGGAACCCTGGTAATGCATATATAGTGTTGAGCGTATGCAGTTTCCTTCTGTGTATCATTTTTTCATTCATTCGTTCATTCATTCATCTTCTATCGCTTATCCGAACTACCTCGGGTCACGGGGAGCCTGTGCCTATCTCAGGCGTCATCGGGCATCAAGGCAGGATACACCCTGGACGGAGTGCCAACCCATCGCAGGGCGCACACACACACACTCATTCAATCACACACTAGGGACAATTTTCCAGAGATGCCAATCAACCTACCATGCATGTCTTTGGACCGGGGGAGGAAACCGGAGTACCCGGAGGAAACCCCGAGGCACGGGGAGAACATGCAAACTCCACACACACAAGGTGGAGGTGGGAATCGAACCCCAACCCTGGAGGTGTGAGGCGAACATGCTAACCACTAAGCCACCTTGCCCCCCTGCTATACTATTATATAATACTATATTGTGCATCACTGAAACTTCCTGTAGTGGGTTGGAATTTTAGCCCTAGTTTTTCCCTGCATGGATCTTTGTTCACATTCAGTACAAATGTAGTCCTAGAAAATCCTAGAACTGAGCCCCAAAAAGATAGATGCCATTTTGTCTTTAGAAATGTTTTAGGAGTTTCTCTCTTTAATCACTGTAAGCTCCAGCCTGTGTATTGTCTGTGCTGCAGGTCCAGTCTATTTCACTCTGTATTCATTCATATTGTTTTTTTTTCTTTTCTTACAGGTGATTGAATTGCCAGTGCGAACAAACCAGATCCCACGGCAAATCCCAGAGCAGTCCTTTTTTACCAAACCTATTCCAGGCATCATCATGGGTGGCATCCTGCCCTTCGGCTGCATTTTCATCCAGCTCTTCTTCATTCTCAACAGCATCTGGTATAATTCAGTCTCATGAATTATTCAAGATTTATACACCCCACTGGTGCTGTAAGATTAAAAACTGGGTGTTTTCTGACATTCTGTACTTGCAGGTCTCATCAGATGTATTATATGTTTGGCTTCCTGTTCTTGGTGTTTATTATCCTCCTCATCACATGCTCGGAAGCCACCATTCTGCTCTGCTACTTTCATTTGTGTGCTGAGGTGAGGATGTAGGCTTTGTACGTCATAAATTGTTTAAAATTCATGCGCATGCAGGAATGTATGAATTTTTTTGTAATATCTGTGATAGTGATTGACAAGGAATAAATATGTGATTCTTTGCAGATCTATATTGTGATGTGTGTGTGTAGTATGGGTACCCAGGCAATGGGTCTTGTTCTCAAATGTGTGTTTCACACTTGCATTACTGTATAAAAAAGACACACGAAACTGAAACGTATATCTTGTAATGATGCCAAATTTCTCTGAATTTTCTTCTTTTTACAGGATTATCACTGGTGGTGGCGATCGTTCCTCACGAGTGGATTCACCGCAGTTTATCTCTTCATCTATGCCGTACATTATTTCTTAACCAAGCTTCAAATCCAAGGAGCTGCCAGCACCATTCTTTACTTTGGCTACACCTTGATAATGGTTCTGATATTCTTTCTTTTCACAGGTGAGTGAACAGACTTTCATTGAAATGCCTCACTGATAACACAATGTAACGCAATTTGTAAATGCGATCTAACCACGCAAGTTTGTCATCGTTTAACGCTGTTAAAATGACTATCAGTTCTGTAATCAGAGCCATCAATTAAATCTGTCAGTCTGGCAGCAGACGGTGGTATTATGGCGATATTTCTGGGAAGAAAGGACCAGGAAAGAGCAGAGTGTAATCCATTTGCTCTGTTTACACCGTCTGTGAAGGGAAATAAGAGTCTATGTTGCGCAGTGGCCTATATTGGTAACCATTTTAGAACGAGGATTTGTATCCTGTATCCTGTTGCCATTCCTCTCACGCTTGAACCACTTAAGTATAACTTTTGTGTGCTTACTCTGGTGGATATTTGCTTTGTTCCATGGTCAAACCTTTTTTCATCACCTCACACATCTTACTGTGCTGGTGTTATCTGTGATTTTAGAAAAGAGAGAACAAATCTAAGAGCAAATGAAAAATTTAAACATGTTTAAAAGTAAAGTGTTGAAATGGGGACATACTAGTTTGAATACTCTAGCTGTATCCCAGATGACATGGTACACACTGCTTACTTACACCATGCACTCTGTACTCCAATGTTTAGGGTATGAGTTATAGAAGGATCGAGTTGCCTTAAATAGAACATTAATGATTTTTATTTTACTAACCAGAAGTATAAGCTGTTTTCCAATCAATGGAAAATTGTGTCAAATGCACGTAATGTGGCGCCGTGAATTGTGTAAATTTAGAAAGTGCAGAACATTCCATGCTTGCGTGTGCTTTTTCCTCCCCTTCCCTCCCCTTTTTCCTCCCGGTTAAATAAGTGCATTATCTTGGTATCTGCAGCACTTGTCCTTACTGGAATTGTACTGTTTGTTCATATTTGTGTGATTTGGGAGACATCAGACATCACAAAAATATGTATAACAATACAATTTGCTGTTACTGTAGTAACCAAGTTAACAATAACAGGACAATAACCTCTTTTTTTTCCCTCTTCTTCTTCTTTTCTCTCTCTCCCCTACACTTCATGTTATGCTTCAGTAGAGGTGTTTAGGAGAGAGTAAATACAGAAGCTTCTAAATATTTCAACTCCTTTTTAGTGTTCTTGTGTAACCCAGTAGCCCAGTCATTGGCTTTAATCTAATATTTCCCAGCTTTTCCCTCAGTTGGAGGAGGATAAAGAAAACAAGCTCCGACCCAAGAAGGCGACAGTATATAAATGACACACTGACTGCTGACCTTATTTTGCTTCCCATCTTCCGGAAACGCTGATTTTATGACATCCTTTTCTGTCCTATGTCCTTTTGCTGTCTCTCCTCCCTGTTATTGAATAGCTTCAGCTACGAGCTGAATCCTTGCTTCATGGTTTCCATTTTCAAGTGGTAATGCTCTTCTTTAACACTGATAGTTTGTGTAGATAATAGAGGCCTAGAGCATTTACAGTCATTACTGAATCAATTGGCCATTACACAGAGGACTCCATATGATCACATATGATTGTAGGACTCTGTATGGCTTTGCTATTATTGTCTTAGATTTGGCACCACTGTTTTCATAATATCATATAAACCAGGAGCCTGATATCTTTGTTGCCATGGCATCTAATAGATGCTTTAGAAACCCTGGATAAAGCACTTACACAATTTCTTCAACTTTTAAGAGATGAAAACAGGAATTCACAGAGAAACGGAACCTGTTTGTGTACAGCCTACTACACGCACTTTCCTGGGTGCATGTATTTTCTAAGTGGATGAGGTCAGACATGGTAACAGGACGATCTTGCTGTTCCAGGTTGAACACACCCACACATTCCTATACTGTATGTGGGATGTATTAAACCTGTACAGACATCTAATAGCTGTGGATCACGATTTTCTTTCTCTCCCTCCTTGTATGTCTAATGAAGTCTGATTGAGCCGTGTAAAATTCATAGACTGAGCTGAACTTCAAATATCAGCAGATTTAGAAATGTGTCCCAAACTTGTTCAGGGCACAGCTGACTTGTATTAAGTGACAACCATAAATGGTAAAGCTCATAGAGAACTGAAAACCAACTAAATGGGAAAAGTTCTTCGTAATAAACATTGCAGTGCATTATAGTGCTAACTCCTCCTTTATTTATAATAAGCTGTTTCTTTTGTTTTTATTGAAGGGTTAAACGTCTCTCCTCCCCAAAGTTATTGATATTCATTTTTATTATATTTACATTCATTCATTTTATTTGTCATGTGTGCACTTGACTTTTTTTTAGCTATTTTTTTTTTATTTTTTTTTATTTTTTTTATTTGATAATGTAATCTTTAGAAAATATCTAAGAGCTCTTGTAGTACAGGAAGAGTTTATGTACAGAATGTTCATAAATAATATATTTCTTGTTCCGTTGCTTTGAATGATTCACAAATGACTGAGTTCCAGCTTGTCTTATCTGTCTTGTCTTTCCACAGGCACCATTGGCTTTTTTGCCTGTTTCTGGTTTGTAAATAAAATCTACAGTGTGGTGAAGGTGGACTAATTTGGAGATGTCAGCACTGGACTTTCTGGACAATGGTGGTGTTCAGCTTCAGCAGACTGTTGATGGAGAGTTGTCCTTTTTTGCTTGTAAACTAGTTCTAATGTCATAATTCTGTTTCTCTTGTATGGAATTTGGTTTGAATGTTATGAATGTGATTGACAAGCTGGCAACTATTTGTCTGTGAAATGATTTACTTGTCAATGAAGGTGGTGGACTGTGTAGAAACTGGAAAAGTGTGAAGGAACACCGATTGTGATCAAATGAATGTATATGGAAGATTATCTGCTACCTGAACCTTAAGCACAAATTGCTTATCATTCAGAACAGACATTTAGATTTCTTATATTGAATATCTTATATATATATATATATATATATGGTTTTATATTGGTCTCCAAATATGTTTCTTTTTTTTTTTTTTTAAAAAGCTATATTGATGTTTTATAATTTGAATGGTAAAACATGAAACCCATTGTTAAGTTTATTTCTGTTTTATAAAATAGTTCTAAAGGGAAAAGGTCTGTAAATAAAAAGAAATGTAAAAAAAAAAAAAAAAAAAAATCCTATAGGATTTCCAAAGGGTTGTTCATAACCTCACTAATAATTAGATATTAAAATGACTGTTACGGTATCTTTTACTTTTTATGGCCATCAACCACTGAATTTCATGTAAAACAAAGAAAGGAACTGATTTAATAATTGACAAAGTTTGACATTAGAGCAATAAGAATTCAGTTTTAATTGGAACGCTCACAGCTGCTACTGAGCTTTAGAAAATCATGTGAGGTATACTTAAAGATTCCTAAAATCTTTTTAAAAAAAATCATGAAAAACTTAAAACACAATACAAATCATTACAATATTTATCAACATGAAACAATTCTGTTCTTAATATAAGTACAAGTTTTACAAAAACGCCTTGCATTATAAGGATCTTGATTGTTTACTCATTAAGCGATGGATTTACTGGAGAAGAATGGTGTTTGAACCGAGTCCTCAGATGACGGATCTTAACATTCACATGAAAATGACATGATAACCTTGTTAAAAACATATAGATGTGTAACAGTTCAAATCTGCAAACCAGTCTAGAAGAACAGGTAATATGATGATGATGATGATGATGATGATAATAATAATAATAATGATTATAATCATAATAGATACAATTTTCATTGTCTTTAACACTTCAGGTTATTTCCGGCTATTAACTTTATTTAATTTTTTCTTCATTTCCAGCATTTTTAAGATCGTAAGCTATATCACGTGCACTGGAAAATTAAAACAAATTAATTAATTAATTAATTAATGCAATGTAAAGTGTCTCCAAGACAAGGGGCTGCTGAACTATGTTAATAAATCAATATTTCAATTGCAACCTGTTTTTAAAAAAAAAAAACACCTTCATTACATCTTTATTAGTCCATATTGTCTGAGACTGTAAGCTTAACGGTCTGGTTGATGATGCATACAAAAAACAAACAAAAGATAACAAACAAGGCTATAAAACTTTACAAATCGAGACAAACATGTCAAACAATTAAAAAACTAATAATATAGACTTTTCTTTGTTAGTGTTTCTATAAAGAAGGACATGTTTCCAGTGTTTTAATTCACTAGCCAGTAGTGAATGTCTATAAGTGTTTTGTTCTCCCAGTTTCATCGCTTAGCATGACAAATATTGCTCTGGACTTTGTCACTTGTTAAGTAGGACTGCACAATATAGTGTTTGTTAATCAGTATTGTGGTACTTGCTTCTGTAACATACAAATAAATACAATCATGAAACATGCTGTGAGAATTTGAAACGGCATATTTTGACTATATTGTGCAGCCCTATGAGTGTATTATGGGTGGAAAAAACTGAAAACAGATTTGCAAGAGGTTGCTCTTCCTGCTGTGGCCCACCTCCATCGGATGGTCGTTCCTCTGAACATTTGGTGGATATACAGATTTAATTATGTTTCTCTTAAGGCTAGTGAGATTCTATACAGCTCTAAAGAGTAGACAGCTGGCCAAGAAGTAAAACTACACACACTGTACTATACCTCAAGAGGCTGGATACTCTCATGAGAGAAACAAAAATCTCCACATAAAGTCATTCTTCTAGCTAAAGTGTAATTGTTTAAAAGATTATGTCTTTATAAAGATTGATTAAAAGTGTAAAACCTCCAGCACTGTTTACTTTTAAAATGTTAATAAATGTTTTGTCAAAATTTTGCTTGTTGCTTACCTGTAATTTTGATGTCTCCTTCTTTTGATGATCCTTTTTTTTTAAATTTTATATGAAAGTGTTTCTCCATTTGAGGCACCACAGCAAAATTTATGTCACGCTAATATTTAAACTTCAAGGCTTCTACCTGTCTCTGACAAATATTTGGACTCAAAATACGTATGTTTTGGTTGAACTTACAAATATTGCACATAGCATCACAAAATGGCATACATGTAAATCCCTACTATACCAAAAAAGTAGTAAAAATATACTACATTTAACATACCTATAACTTCATTATAGTTCAATATTAACAGGCCATTTAATATCAAATACTATATTAACTATTTCCTGCATCAAGAACATCAGAAAAGCATTTTTTAAATGTGCAACCACCAGTTGAAACGACGTATGAGCTAATAGGAATATCAGAGATACATGAGTTTTTGGAATTTCTCATTTAAGAAACTGACAAATAATAACTACTAACCACTCAGTCAGTGTCTATAAAGGTTTTCAGTCACCTAAGCCATTTTAAAAGTCTAGCGGTATATTAGGGTAAGACTGATGAAACCTACTGGATTAGCAGTCAGACATGTTTAAGACATAAAGCTAGTCACCTGGACTAAATACTTTTGACTCTCTCATGCAAATTGATGTATTTGTTTTCCTCAAGAGGATTACAAACATAACACATTCACTTCACTTGGTGCTATGCAGAGTAAAATCCCTCTCAGGGCTCAGGCTAACAGACGTTGTCTCTTTGTGGCTCTCCTTTGACCTCCGGACTATAGGTGAAGATGATGTTGTCCCTTCCTCCCAAGTCTGAAGGGAACATATGCGGATCATGTGGCTAGGGATATGCATCTGTGCTGACCGCCCATCTGTCACTGTGAAGCAGCTGTCCACAGCCGAAGCTCGCCCTGGACGGGTCTGTCCACATCGCGGCCCACAAAGCAGCGCCAAGAACTCCTTGCGCACGCTACGGTGCATATAGCCGTAAATGTATGGGTGCAGACAGCACTGTAAGAAAAAGAGGACAAGTGCCATTGAGGCCAGCCATGGTGGCACAGCAGTGCGGGAACATATGGAAATGGTGCTTAAAACACTGTATGGGCCCATGCTGAGCACATAGGAGGCCATGATGACAAAAACCACCCGTGCTGCCTTGCAGTGATAATGGAAACGTCTGTGTCTGTTCCTGGCAGGATTTGTGGCTGAAAAGGAGCCTTCTTGTTGCTGTTGCTGCTGCCTGTGGGGACTAGAGCCTGAGTCTGGAGGGTGATTTGTTTGAACAGGGTGCACCAAAGCATTCT
This sequence comes from Tachysurus vachellii, assembly GCF_030014155.1. Taxonomy (NCBI): domain Eukaryota; kingdom Metazoa; phylum Chordata; class Actinopteri; order Siluriformes; family Bagridae; genus Tachysurus; species Tachysurus vachellii. Next base: position 12,661,984 of record NC_083472.1, read on the forward strand.
GCCGCCGGGCTGCTCTAAACACCATCCAGTAGCAGCCAAGCATGATGGCCACAGGCAGCCAGAAGGAAAGAGTAGCAACCAGCGCTGAGTATGAGTGGCTGGAGGACCATACCATGGTGCAGGCATTGTGGTGTCGGTCAAAATCGATAGCTCCCCAGCCATAGAGAGGTGGGGTGCTCTGCAGCAAGCTCACCAGCCAGGTAAGCGCAATCAGGTTAGTGCCCAGGTGAGGTGTCATGCGTGTTGGATATGACAGCGGGTGGATAATGGCCAGGTAGCGATCCACTGACACAACAATAATAGTGTTTACACCAGTAAAAGCAAAAAGATGCATAAGCACCACAAGGGCTTGACACAGATGGATGTCCAGTGGCCAGACCTCAGGTACAGTGGCAGCAATAACAAATGGCATGACAAGCACAGTTTGTAGCAGATCAGCTAGCAGCAGGTTGAGCACGAAGCGATTGGCCACATGCAGAAGCTGTGGCTTTCTTTGGAACACCAGCAGTACCACCACATTGCCAAAGAGAGACATGCACACAATAGCTGATATGGCCACCATCTTCACAGCACTGTTTGTCAACGACGGTGGCTGGAAGGCACCAGGGTCCCAGGGCACTGCACTCAAGTTATAATTCATGCTAGGATCCTGCATTGTGGGCATGGTGATGCTGATTAAGTGGGTGACGATGCATGTGGCAGCCTTTAACACCCCAGCAACATCACCTGACAAGCTGTACAAGGCTTTCCGCTGTCTCAGTCTTCACCTAGGAGATTATATACAATGGAAGTGTACTGAATGTCTATATTCAACAGCATGACAGACCTTGTTATCACAGAATCTATCATTTATTCAGCTTTTTCTACAATGTACATTCAATATGGATAACCAAATCCGACTTACATCCTTAGATCAGATCTGTTAGAGCATAAATCACCAATGAATTCAGTGCCACAAAATGACAGCTACTTATTTCATGTTCTCCTTAATATTTCTTCGACATATCTTGCAGCACATACAGCTTACTGACCTAATGGCACTTTGGTCAATCTGTGAGCCATTTTTTTCCCTTCACAGCGGTGACAAAACAGCTGGAAAGCACAGCTGTCAAAATTCCATTGTTAACCCAAGCGCGGATTGTCTGGACACAAAGAAGCTGTCGCTCCGGTCGCTGTCCAAATCTTTTAAAACCCCGTGGAATTATTATTATTATTATTATTATTATTATTATTATTATTATTATTATTATTATTAGTTTTTTACCTTGCCATTGCCACCCTCATAAGAAGAGATGGATCTTCTTTATCTGTAGTGCCATATCCAAGGCTGTGGTATGTATTTAGTCGTGCGTCCTCCGTGGAGAGACCCATTGATGCTACGCTCTCATTTCAGTGATAATCAATGGCCGCGTTGTGCTTTTGCATGCAGCGCACGTCTCTGCTCATCATCGTCAGCGTTGCTTGCTCTCTCTCTCTCTCTCTCTCTCTCTCTCTCTCTCTCTCTCTCTCTCTTCTCTTTTCTCCTTAATTCAGATCCGAATCAGATCGACGGTCATAACACACGTCGGTGAGCGATGATTGCTCCCTGTAATGGGCTACAACATGCACCTGCGCTATATGCAGTTGAATAGCTGCTTTTCACTCTGGAGCATAAATAGACCTCAGATGCAAACATGATGGTCCTGAAAAAAAAAGAACCAAATGCAAGGTGGAGATGAACTAGCATACAAAAAAAAAAAAAAAAAAAAAAAAATAGAAAAATAAAAGCATGGACATGTTTTTCTTCTTTGTTCTTTAGATTTTTAGGTTGGAGTAAATAAATAAAAGTACCCCAACACTAGCACTTTACATAAACATCATGTTATATAAATGATTATTCCATTTATCTGAGCATATCTTAAAGTTTATATATACAATACACAATTAGTTCTTCTTATTGTAAAGGTATTGATATACTGTATTCAAGCAGTAATTATTTAATTTATCTTCAGTAACTGCTTTATCCTAGGAGCAGTTTATCCAAAGCAGCTTTACAGAACATAAACATAAAACAAAATGGTTAATATAAAGATTAATATAATGCAAAAATTCAAGATTAATATTAGATATATTTAAATGTGTTTGTATTTATCCCCAATGAGCAAGTCTGAGGTGACTCAGGCGACTGTGGCAAAGAAAAACTACCTTGGATGTAAAGGAAGAAACCTTGAGAGGAGCCAGAATGAAAGGGGAACCCATCTTTTTGGGTGTGAAAATATACAGTCTGACAGTCTGTCCTCAAAGACCACATGGAGCTTGCATCTCCTCTTAGTATGTCCGAATACTTCATGAAGCACAGTCCAAATGGAGCTAGTAAATCTCTAGATGCCTCGGGATCCTCACATGGTTGGCCTCATCTCAGTGAAGGTCCAAAATCTTCATGGCATGGAAGACAATCGGAGCTGGTACAATTTCTGGATGCCTCGGGATGGGTAGAAAGAGAGAAGCAGTCTAAAGGAATTAGCGTAGCTGCTGTTCATAATATTAGCAAGCACTAGATAATAATGTGCATTAGGTCAGATGTATTAGCGCACACGATTATGGGATGTGGGATTATGTACGCCTGACTAAAGAGATACGTTTTTTAATCTAGATTTAAACTGGGAAAGTGTGTCTGAGCCCCGAACACTATCAGGAAGAATATACCAAAGTTTGGGAGTTAAATACGAAAACGCTCTACCACCTTTAGTAGACTTTGATATTCTGTGAAATAATAACTGTGAAGAGAGTCGAATATTCAAGTTTCTTGGTTTGCACATGATGGAGGAAATCTCCTGGTCTTTCAACACCACCTCTCTAGACAAGAAGACCCAGCAGCACCTCCACAGGCCAAAGAAAGCCAAACTCTCCCGACCACCCCGACCATCTTCATCTTCTAGGGACAATAGTGATGATCATCCTGATCAGCTGTCTCACCATGTGTTATAATGAACTACAAAGTGACCAACTGCAAGACCCTACAGCAAACTATGAGAACAGCTTTAAACATCATTGGGACTTTCTCTCTATACACTATTGACACCTCATACAACCACTGCATCCACAAAGCCATCAGTATCCATCTTGCAGAAGGTACAGGAGCATCCGAGCCTCCACAAGCAGACTCGGCAACAGTTTCTCTCCTGAGGCAGTCAGATTACTCCCAAACATCTGAGCAAGTCAAACACCAAACCAAGTGTAACTCAATACCACTACACACTTTATAAAGCTACACCAAGATTTTTTTATTACGAAACTCATTTTTACTGCCACTTTGCTGCAATGTTTATTGCTGCTACACACAACAGTTAAGTTTACTGCCCATGTACTGTGTATATATATTGCCCTGTGTGTCTATTGTTCTGTTCTGTGTATTTATTATACTGCACCCATTTTACAGGGTTGTATATTGCACTTTATGTAGTTATGTAGTGTATTACTGTGTGTTACACCGTGGACCAGGGGAAACATTTCGTTCCAGTGTATAGAAGCTGTATAGAGGCATGACAACCAAAACCCACTTGACTTGACCGTTCAGTTCAATGAACTTTACTGTCTCTCTCTCTCTCTCTCTCTCTCTCTCTCTCTCTCTCTCTCTCTCTCTCTCTCTCTCTCTCTCTCTCTCTCTCTCTCTCTCCCCACTATGGCAAGCCCTCATAGAAAAAACTCTAATCTTTTGTCAGTGGGTGTCCAAGAGTCATCATTCACACTTTGTTTTGCAACAAAACAAATCCCTACTATACCAGAGACACATTAATTACTTTAGCAAGTGTATTCCATGGTAGCATAGGTGGGGGCCCACATTTTTGATCTCAGTAAGCAGTCTTTTTTTGGAGTTTCTTTGCATGTCCTTTGAGTTTCTTCTAAGATACTGTCCACCTTTCATAAACATGCAAGTAGTCGGTTGCTTAATTGTTTAATTGTCCTAATTATGCTAATGAATAAATGAACGTGTATCTATCCCAGTGATGGACAACATATCCAAGGTATATTCCTGACTTGGATTTACAACAGGGAATCACACAAAGCTATTGGTATCTTGGTTGTTGTACTGACTTTTATGTATTGTATTGAAAATGAGCGAATCATGATTTTTTTCTCGGTGTCGTACAAAGACCCTTGACAAAAAGACATATTTATTTTATTTTTTTGTAATTAACTCTTTTTATTTTGATAGAACACACAAAAATACATCACAGCAAAAGGAGAGAAAACATTTTTAAACTAATGCCCTCCCAGAACCACCCCCTTGTCCAACACGTATCCCATCACACCCCAGAAAAAGTCATATTTTGATAATGTGCTCAGGAACACTAGACATGTTAACTAGCTAGCTCAAATTTTAAAATTATAATTTAGAGAAAAATGTCATGGTCCGAAATAGACAAGAAAGTGGCGAGGCCTCTACAAGATTAGAGTTGAGTAGAATTAAACCAGAGTAGTTTAGAGTTAACTGCAAGAAGGTCATTTTTATTAAACAACACTTGCCCTCTTGTTTAGTCATTTAAAATCAGTTCACTTTAGCTCACATGAATATAGCTAACTATGTACTTAGATACATTGATAGCCTTGATAAAAATCATAAATGAGTCTTTAAAGTCCTGTCTGCTTTTAAGTCAAATATAACATCTACATTTTCATGTGGTTGTGATGCCTGTGTACGTCAGTAAAGTCAAGCCTTACTACACACGAGAAACTCTGCCCTTAAATAGAAGCTAAAATGATTTATCAAATCTCCGATTGGCACAAGAATGCGTCTCAACACGTTTCAACTATTTCTCCTTTATATTTATTATAAAAATATAGATTGTATTTCACAACCATATGCTTCAGCTTCCTTGGGCATGTCCAGGCTTGGTGTCTACCAGAGTTAAGCTTGATGGACTCTGATTATCACATATCTGCTGCATTTACCTAGACAATGACAGCAAAGAGAGGCATCCTGACAGTGGACAGTGGGTGGAGAGATCTTCTTAGGCGATTTAAGAATGTGATCTGTTATCTGATGAACTAAATACAAGATAAACTATGACCAACTGCATAGAAAGATGTACAGAGTGATGAATGAGAAAGTAAACCTAAATGCATGAGAGCTGAAGTGAATATTACAGACTCACATGGTTAGTAAGAATAGGACTGTTAGGAGCTACTGAGACAGTTTTATGCCATACCACCAGAGGGTGCTGGCAGGCATTTTTTCATAGCCGGCTTTTCTGTTTGTTATTCCCATGTGAGTTGTGCTTTGCCCTTTCTATGGTGGAACAATATATATATATACAAATGTATATACGTATACACACACACACACGTATATATACATATATATATATATATATATATATATATATATATATATATATATATATATATATGTGTGTGTGTGTGTGTGTGTGTGTGTGTGTGTATATATATTTTGTTAATTAAAGCCTTGCTTCATGTGATTCTGCATTTGGGGAATTTGTGATTCTGCATTGATTCACTGTGTACTGGTGATTTAGATGACCGTAGAGATCAGGGTTTGATCCTCATGTCAGGTGGTGTCTCAATCTTTATTGAACTAATGCAGAGATAGAAGTGGACGACCTGGAAAGAATCATAAGCCATGGTTATTATTATTTTTCGTGTTGGAGTTTAAACCTCATTTGTATCTTATCCTCATACAGAGCAATGAAACAAATTTCCTTATTGGTGAAAATATAAGTCAACAATGAAACAAGCTCATAGAAATATAATAGCGAAACCATAGACCAAAATACTGTGTGAAAATCATTTTAATAGACACACACATACACACACAAAAAGAAAAAATGAAGCATAGATAACATAAATCATTTATTCTGATGAGCTATTTAGCTTCTAATTGCTTGCCATTGACAGGTGTGAGTGGTTTTAATGTTATGGCTGATCAGTGCATAGCCTTTGTGTGTGTGTGAACAAACTCAGGTGTAAATGTATAATTACAGCTGCAGTTTAAGAAGACAGGAACAGGAAGTAAGAGTGGTAAGTGCATGTATGATATGAACAGGGTATTACATGAGGATGAGGATTACCTTAGAGAAATTGTTGTTTACATAAAATACAGTACAAGTAAAATAACGTTGATTATTTGTTCTGTTTAAACCAGTAAAACATTATGTAAAACATTTGTCTGTTATGCATGTCTTTTGTATTTGATGTTTGTTTTTGCTAGGTAAAGCAGTAAGGATGGATAGACATCAGAATTTTACTGGTAGTCAAAAGATTACTGGTTAATAGTGTACATGGAAAGAAGAACATGATTTTTTTTCCCCTTTTACTGTGTAGTCCATTGTAAAGTATCAGCATTATTAAAGGAAACAAATTGATTAATGTTCCTGCAATTGACTGTGCCAGAGATGTGCTTTTAAACGTGTAAATGTTTACAATCTTATTAAAATTTAAATTGTAATGATCACAATCATAGGTGATATGACATACAGTTAAATGCTTTTTACCAGTGTCTGTTTTTATTGGGAGAAATTATGGATGCACTGTATGCTGAGCTGGAGGAAGCAGATAAGCAGAAGGTGCAGGATGTCATCAAGTAGACAAGTCTTGGAGAAAAAGATAATTGATGTGGTCCCCAGGAACCTGTGCTCAAGTCTCCCTACAGAATAAACACCAAGGAACAGTATTAATGTCTGTCTGCAGAACATGGACCTGAGAGGATGTGCCTGTGAATCCATATATGGACATATGTATGGTGTGTCTGTAATGTCCAACAATAAATCTGATTATCATGAAGACACTTTTTTCCCATGCTGCTTTGTGATTTTCTGTTTCTTCTCTAATTTTGACACCTCTCTATCACATTTTGAGCTTTTTGATTTTTCTCACTGAAGACACTGGATGTTGACTGGTCTTTGCTCTTTGTTATGCAGAGTGTTGAATTGTTCATTAGGAGCTTGGACTTCATCATCAACAAGCAGTGCCTGTAAAAGGAGTATATTACGTTCAGAAACATCATTGTTGAGGTCAACTACTAAGCCATCTATTTTTTTCCTTTCCCAGTACATTGTGTTCACTTCCCACACTGTTAGGAGACCCGTGTGTAGTGGGGTGTTTATTTCCTACACTGTAGTTTGTATAGCTGCTGTCTGAAACAACCTTCAACCCAGAAGATGGACTAAAAGGGGGTTCAATCCCAGTTCCTTTATACTAACACAACATAGCTGTTCTGTTTCTATATATTTTATCATGCGTGTAATGCTCATTGTTTGCTTTCCATATCTCCTCGTGCAGCTGATGACGGAAAATGGATGCCCCCAAATGATACGGCTACATGAAGTAATCCTCTGACGTGAAAGCCAACACAGCTATCAGGAAAATGAGCGGCAAGATCCTTTTAAAGCAGCTGCTGACCAAAGAGGAACAGGTGCAACAAAAGAGAGGGAGCGGCTGGACAGAATGCTTACAAAGATTTACAATGGGTCTGACCACAGCATTTAGCAAACACCCTTATCTAGAGTGACTTACAATTTATTATTTCTATTTATACAATTGAGCAGTTGAGGGTTAAGGGCCTTGCTCAGCATTGGCAGATGGGTGGACCTGGGATTTGAACTCATGACCTAAAGTGTAGTCTAACACTTTAATCACTAGGCAAGCACATCACTTCTGTTTTTCTGCTTGAAAAGTCTTACAGAATGAGGATTTTTGTGCATCTAGGGAGCTTCCTAATAAACATGTGGAGTGCCAATACATTTGCATATAACAATATGAACTAGGGTAGTGTAACGCTCCTAAAGTGATAAAAGATTTGACAATTATTATGTAAAACAAATCTGATATCTGTGAAACACACACACAGTAACACAACTCTTCTTTTCTCTTTCAGAATGCAGAAGGCCTTCTTTACCTGATATTAATGTTACTGGGTTTACATTTTGCCCTCACCCTCTCATACAGACATACGGGTTTCATCTGGGTTTCAGTCATCTGCAGCACATGTAGTTGCCAAGCACCAAAATTAGTTGGCAAGTGTCAACTCTTGTAGCTTTAGAGGCTTAGTCTTGATCTGCAGAGGGGACTATGGGAAGATTTTTATTATATTTTTACTTGGAATTTTTTTTTGCAAAAAAGATGAGTAAATGGTAGTTTGATTAGGCTGTAAAGTAGTTACGGTTTATAGCATTTTGCAGACATCCTTATACAGAGTGACTTACATCATATAGCTGTGCAGTTGAGGGCTAAGGCCCTTGCTCAGACGTCCAGCAGCGGCAGCTTTTCACAGCCTGAAATTATTTTGAATACTTAACCACTTAGCTACCACATCCCTCATAAAGAGGCAGTGAGTGTGTGCATTAACAAACACTGTGTAACAAGTGTTACATTAGCTGTAGTGACTTATATTTTATCTCAATTTATACAACTTAAGGTTAAGGGCCTTGCTCAGATACCCAGCAGTGGTTTGGTGGAGCTGGGATTTGATCTTGCAGACTTCCGATTGGCAATTCAACACCTTAGCCACTAGGCTACCACATGCATGAGGTAATTAGCTGGTATGATTGGTCCTGTGTTAAGTCCTTAAGCAAAAGTTAGAGAAAACTGAAGGAGTGTGTGTGTATGTGTGTGTGCGTGAGTGTGTGTGTGTCCTCTTGGAGGGGATGGAGATGAGGATGGGTAGAAAATGTGGCATGGATTTATTGTACTGCAGAATATTATCCCAGGGCTATCAAGTGTCACGCATTGAGAGTGACAGTCATGCATTTTGGTCTTTTGTCACGCTCTCCCGCCACACGTCGTATTTCTCACGCAGAAAAACTTTTTGACCATTTATTATATATTTAATCTGCCGCAGCGCCCAAAACGTATCAGTCCGCACCGCTGTCTCTATGGAACCGGGCAGGAATCAAGCGCGTCTCCCCTGGAGCTCTTAGTCGAGCCTGACACTTATCAGCCAATCAAAAAAGAGGCTACACAATAGCCAATCAGAAAATAGCACTATTGTATCTGGGTAAGATTTAACGCAACAACCAATTAAAAAAATAAATAAATAAATAAAAAATAAAAATATCTATCTATCTATCTATCTATCTATCTATCTATCTATCTATATATATATATATATATATATATATATATATTCATTAGAGAGGGTATTTTCGATGGTCGGTTTGAACAAAACCTCAACACGGAACAGCTTGTCTCTGGACGGGACATTGTCCTCAATCATGACCCTAAAAATGTTATAATTATAACATTTGTAGATTATATAATGTAGATTATAAAAACAGTTATAATCTCTCTCTCTCTCTCTCTCTCTCTCTCTCTCTCTCTCTCTCTCTCTCTCTCTCTCTCTCTCACACACACACACACACACACACACACACACATTAATAAATGGAAATTGAGCAAATACTTTGTATTTGGTTAAAATTTGGTTAAATTGTGGTCAGTGATCCTTACCAAACACAACAACACCCCCACTGTTGTGGTTTTATTTTTTGCTTGTTTTGTTTTTGTGTGGGGGGATGTCACTCTTGCCTGTCTTCAAAACTTGAGAGCTCTGTTATCCATATAACTGACGTATGAAGTCTCATAATTTAGCTTAAGTATTGCTGAACAAGACAGCTTTAAAAAAGTTGTAAAGCTCATGAGCTTTTAATATTTTAAATTGGGAGTATGTACACACACACACACACACACACACACACACACACACACACACACACACACACACACACACACACACACAGTGAGCTCAGTGAAGTAGAATAAATAGAATATTCTATGTGAAGCTTAATGGTGGCATCTAGTGGCTGTTATAGAAAACGTCAAGCAACACAAACACACGCACACGCACGCACGCACGCACGCACAGAAAGACCCCAACACATCGAAACTTAATCACAGAGAGTTTCTACACATGGTGGAGGGTATGTAAGGGAATGTGGAAAAGAACACACACACACACACACACACACACACACACACACACACACACACACACACACACACACACACACACACACACTTAAATCGCATCTGCTTTTTGCCCAGAAGAAACATTCCTAATATTAAAGTAAAAATGTACAGAAATAGCTTCAGTCTTCCATCAAACCACAAAGTACTCAAAAATGTCAACCCATCAGTGGAACTGAGCTGTATTCTAGTTTTGAACCACAAAGACGACAGCTGGGTCCAGGCATAAGAGAGACCATTCAATCACAAAGAACCTAATCTCCATTATACAGCATGTTGGTTAAAAAGTGGTTGTTTTTCCTTCAAAGGCACCGGGGTACTTATTGGGATCCATGACATCTTGGTTTCTAAGAGTTTCTAAGACTTTTAGAGCAGAGTCTGGCCTTGGCAGGAGGTGAAATTTAGGACTTTGATGGATCTCAGAGGAACATATTCCAAGGCATTCCTTCTGATCCACAACAAAATAACTTTCATCAAAGAAGTACGTTTTTGCAATAGCCAGCCTGCTTCAATATATTAATTTTGACAGACATTGTGCAAGTTTCCAATTGAAACCAGGACATAGTCTGAATAAAGGAGCAGGGATTGAAGCAGACAAGATCTTGCATTTGTTATGTGTATCTCTCTCTGCTGAACCCCACACACATCACAGAACATTTATTACTGCCTATTTTTTATTTGTATTATATGTATAAAGTATGTATAGTATGTATAGATGTAGACTATGTGGACACCTAAACACTCATATGTGCTCATTCCAATACCATGACGATTAACACAGAATGTTCCCCTATTTGTTGTTAATTACATTTACAGCATTAGAAAAACTCTCTCATCCAGAGTAACTTACAAATGTGCTTGAAATCATAAATAATGGTTCACTAGGACATGGACTAAGAACACATATTGGGAGGAAGTAGAGCAATAAGAGCTTTTTTAAATTAAAAACTAACATGCTAATTGAAGTTTTTCAGAAAGAGGTGGGTCTTCACATGTCATATGAAGATTGCCAGTGACTCAGCTCCACCACCGGTGCCAGAACAGAGAAGATCTGTGTCTTGATGCGTACCTTCCTTGTACCCTGAGAGGTGGTGGGATCAGTCAAGCAGTTCTATAACAGCCTCCAATCTTCTCTGAAGGTTTTCCAAGAGATTTTGGAATGTGGCTGAGAGAATCTGCTTAATCAGCCACAAAAACATTAGCAAGGTCGGGCACAGTCATGTTTCTTGAATAGCCTCAGGACTGCAATTACTAAGAACACTTTGCCCTCAAGTCTCCATCATTGAACAGTTAATAACATCAATTTGAACAGAACAGACTTTAAGTTAAAACTATAATGAATTCAGAAATGAGTCATGATGCTCATACTCATTAGTTTCTCATGAGGTTCTATATACACACAAGAGCACTTTTGGACTATATACATGGTATAAATTTATAGAAGAGATATTAAGAAATTTTATATATATAATATAATAATAACACACACACACACACACACACACACACACACACACGTGTGTGTGTGTGTGTGTGTTTGTGTATGTGTGTGTTTATTTATTTATTTATTTATTTATTTATTTTATTTATATATGTATGTAAAACTTTGTGACAATGTCCATTACATTGAATTGAATCCAACCATATCCTGATGCAGCTCAGGGGCATTTTCATGATGAAACAGGTTTAGTTCTGGTGAAGGCAAATCCTAACACTACACCATAAAAATACATTTTAGACAATGTCCTGTTTCTGATTAAGGCCCACATGTGTGTGATGGGCAGGTTTCCACAAACATTTGGCCATGTAGTGTATGTTATATTCAAATTCAAATTTATTTGTAAAGCGCTTTTAAAAATGGACATTGTCTCAAAACAGCTTTAGAGAACATAAACACAAAGCAAAAGGCTGATATAAAGATTGATATAATACAAAATTCAAGATTAATATTAGACATATTTAAATGTATTTGTATTTATCACCAGTGAGCAAGCTTGGGGTGACTGAGGTGACTGTGGCAAGGAAAAACTCCCTTGGATGGTAAAGGAACAAACCTTGAGAGGAATCAGACTCAAAGGGGAACCCATCTTCATTTGGGTGACGCTGGATGGTGTGATTATAGATATACACTAATTCAATATACAGTTCGACAAATGTTGTATTGATGAGGAGGTGGTTGTCCTTAAAGACCACATGTAGTTGGCATCTCCTCTTAGTATGTCCGAATACTTCATGAAGCACAGTCCAACCGGAGCTGATAAATCTCTGTACATGCCTCAGGATCCTCACAGGGTTGGCCTCATCTCAGTGAGGGTCCAAAATATGCATTATAATCATATAATAATATATTTAATCTTTTTCATATGTATTATATGTCAATCTTTTTTGACTGAACATGGCAATAATTCTTACAGACACTGTATGGCAAATTTTATAAAACTGTGTCCTTGAGCCTCATGCAAAACCAGATTCACTGCACTGTTATGATGCACTGAAAATAGATAAACACACTGATACAGTAGTCTGTCTACTAGAAGCTACCAGATTAGAAACATTTTAAAAGGTTCCTATTCATAGAATGATGCTTGTTTTCTCTGCGGTAACAGTTTAAATGTAATTACTTGTGATTTCGTTGGGGCCTCCCATTCATAGTAGTGGACTGTCACCACAACAGGCCAAAGTGCACAATTGATGACTGTCCTCTATGGGGCAAAGAAAGACATTAAAAGTATTTGTACAAGGTTCTTTTAGGAGATTAACTGGCTATGAGGGCTACCTGCCCTGAATCATATTCATGGAGCCAACACAAAAGATTTTCCAGTTGAGGCCACAGCTGTGTGAAAACCATTGCTGAATTGGGTAATGGTCACAAAAGACAAACCTCAAGTGTAGAGGAAAAAGTCTTCTTAGATGTTAGTTTCCCATTCATGTGATGATTCTCTCTGTTTTCTATTGAGGATCTGTGGACCAGGCACCAAAGCACCAAGGCTAATTAACTTCAGAGGCAGTGTTGAGGCATGGCCTGCAAAGTAAAGGCAGCAGAAAGGACTAAAGTAGTTGTGACTAAAATCTTTTGCCAGACTTCCTTGTAGCAGCACACATTACAGAGGTCGAACATGAAACTGGCAGTACATAACATCTGAAGCCGACCTATTCTGCACTTTCTTTGCATTTGATACAATCTGCCAACACAACATAACAGCATAATTGAATTAAATCTTTATTTCTGTTCTTTTAAAAGAAATTACAATATAATTTGGGTAGTTTGCAAGGACAAGGCAAACACATGCTACAGAATGGTAAATATGCAGCAATTTGCAAATGTTGGCTAGGACAGTTATATATTTGGATAATGTTGTGCCTCTGATGCTGGAACTGAGAGTAATGCAGATATCTGAATATTAAAGAAGTGATCAGCAGGATTACAACAGGCTTGCCTCCACCTCCCTCACACATACTGGTCGTCTTTGTGCTGGGATGCAGCACACCATCAAAATTCCATCTGCCATTTTCATCTTTGCCTCCTGCGGGCCGTGTGTGACTGCCCTGCCACAAAGAAAACTACTGCCAACTCTACATCACTCTCTCTCTCTCTCTCTCTCTCTCTCTCTCTCTCTCTCTCTCTCTCTCTCTCTCTCTCACTCACTCTCTCTCACACACACACACACACACACACACACACACACACACACACACACACACACCAAAACTTGAATCACAGCCAGTTTCTAAACATGGGAGTGGGTACACAAGAGAATGCAGAAATAAAAACAGATGTATAACAGAGGGACAGGCAGAAAGATTGAAAGACACAAATACAAAATGCAAAAACAAAAAGGGATGCTGATGTACATGCGAAATTGCAAGCACCATTATCTCAGGGTTATAACTGAGAAAAGCAATTGAATGGTCTTTCATACACGGGACATGCTGTGCCATATAGAGAGAACCAGAGGGAGGCCCTGGGCGCTTTGCTTGTGCTTACAGAGTGGAAAGACTCTGACAGGTGTGTCATTATGTGTGTGAGGGTGTGTGTGAAGTAAGAGTGTTCCAGGGGAGTTCTGTGACTGCTGGTAATGTGTTTATCACCCATGAGTCTTTTAAAACAGACCATTTGAGCCTCTCTCGCTCTCTCTCTCTCTCTCTCTCTCTCTCTCTCTCTCCCTCTATTTCCGCCATTGCCTTCATAACCTTCCCGAAGAGAAAAAGCCTCTGGCTCACAGTTAATGAGCCTGAGAGCCAGCACCAGTCTCCATTCTGCTTCTCAGGCATATCAGAGAAGCAACACAGCAAGAAAACGAAAGCAGAATTGGGAAATGCACTTTAACAAATTAGGAAGCTAATGTTATGTACCACAGTATAGTGACCAGGTATCTGGTCTCCATCTAGATATGAATCTGCTGCACCAGTTGATAGGCCTTTTCTCCACATGGGTAAGGACATTTCCAGTGTTTTGTTAACATGTATTTAATTTGATTATTGACAGCTCTTAGTGATTTTTCTACTTGTTGTATTTAGGCATTTTTGAGGTACACTGGTTAAAGGAATATGACCACGGAACCACATTGCATTCATGTTAAGCCACAGTGTCACAGAGCCATATATTAATTAATATATTATGTCTTTTGCCACAAGAATATGTTAAATGCTGTTCATCAGGGTGCCACCATGGCACAAGGGGCAGCATTGTTGAGCTTGTGTTGTATGAGTTGAGTTTCAGTGCATTTATTCTGGGTTTCCACAGGGTTCTCCTTTTTCCCCCACTTCCCAAAATCACAGAATTCCTGAAATAGACTCTGGATCTATCGTGACGCTGACCAAAAGTTACTAAAGTTAGATGAAAGAATGAAAGCTGTAGATATGCAGTCTTCATTAAACTTTGTTTCTAAAACGTAATCTTCTGAATCACTTCTAACTCCAGCCACTAGATGTCAGTGTTCCCCTGGCTACAGTGCCTATGGTCCCTTGGGGCGCTTTAGCACGCACATGGTGTGACCGCTTCCCTAGGAAGCTACCATGACATTTACTTCACTTAATGACACAAGCTAATTAATCATTAGCGATCCCAGAGGTATTCCTGTTAGAAAGCCTTTGTCGTGCCTGCTCCCAGCAGGAAGCCTAAGCCTCAACATGTTATGTATGCATATGTTCATCAGCTTTATTCTGTTCTAAAAATGTCTTAATGTTCGCCTGTTTATGCATTTCAATTTGACTTTAGTTCAAGATCTCATTTCCAATTGAAGTATGCAAAACTAGTTCAATAATATTCCCTTAACTTTGCTGTGTCTGCAGAAGACTCCAGAAAACCTATGGATCAAATGTGTGATCAGTTTTGAAAGTATGACTAGGAGCAATTACACGATCATAGGCATATCAAAGATTTTAATTGCTTCATTAGAGATAGTAGAGTCTCTAAATAAACTTTAATGTTTCTGGCAGCACAGTATTGAAGTAAGTCTTATTTGATACTCTGAAACCGGGTTTGATTTTTTTTTAATCTAGTCTTTGTCCAAAAAGACAGTACAGCTTTTGCATGCAACAGACTGGTTTGTTTTGTGTGAGTTCTTTTTGCACATGTCTGGGGTGAAGTGTGAAGATATGAAAGCGCTTGTATGTATTGTCAATTGAAATAACCATGGATGCAACTTAGCTGATCAACATAGTTGTGCCTCATTTGGTGGAATTTTCTACTTCACAACCTGAGTAGAAATATGGCTGTGTGTTGATTTGCTTGTGAGAGGAACAGGTCAGGAACCCAATGAAGTTGTGAGCTATATTATGAGCTATAATCTCTGACTGATTTCTAGACTCCCATATGGAACTAGAGGGAGCCATTAGGGACCCCTACTAGACACACAGTAGGGGGTTCATTTTCTGGGCATACTGTACATTTTCCCTGCCCTACAGATCTCCTTGGCTGTTAGAAGTTCATGTCCGTCTCCCCCAAGAGAGGAGAGCCCGTTTCCAAGATGCCTATTCGGCAAAAGCAGCTAAAGCGCTCATCAATAAATAACTTTTTTAGCAACATTAGCAAACCCTTCCTACTGATTTGGACATGCCTTGGCCAGCTGTTCCTACCTGACAAAGTCTTCCAAAATGAGTAGTAATAAATCACAATTTTCGAAAATACACATCTGACCCCTGGACTATATTTTATATCTACAGCTTATTTTCTCACTCTATACACTGTCATTGAATTTGAGAATGTTGGTGGCTTGTTTTTCCCCATTGCTTTGGCTTGACCTGTGGAATCTTCATAGTGGTACTACACCTTTTAAATGTGTTGATGGTTCCATGACAAAGAAATTCTTGTCTGTCCAAATGGCATCTTTCATGTCCACTTTAATCAGATTACATTTTCACTTGAGTTGAGATAGTGTATGTGCCTTATACCTGTATAACCTTGTGAGGGCACGCGTACATGCAAACTGTATCAGTTACTAAGGGGTACCCTGTAAAAATAGTTTGTAAATAAATCTGTCATTGTTTTTTCCCCAAAATCTAATCACTCAACAGAAAAATTAAGGAATGTCACATATCTAATATTTGTTATTAAAAACAAACCTACTACCAACAGTTCTTTGCCAAAAGAACTTAATTGCAACCATTCACATCCAGTTAATGATTATTGCACAACATTTGCCAAGGAATAACATGGTCAACTCATGGCTCACTTTACTGTTAACAGTACCACCAGTGCTGTAAGTGAGAGGTCTGGAGTTAGATGTCTGATTGGAGCATAGTTCAAGAGTTTCCTGCTTAGCATCTGAGTGTGAACATACTCCTCACTGTTGATCAGAACCGGTGCCAGCTGCCTAAGATGCCCTCGGTGTCTGTAGGCCCACCCGTGGTGAGCCGGATGGAGCTGTTCCAAGACGTGCCAATGTAGGGGAGCATGGAACTTTGGCTGCCAACAGCACAGGAACACCTAGATCCCCAGAGAACTCCATCTGTGAGTGTTTGGAGCCCCCTAGGTCTTATCACCCATTTGTTGGTCACCTCCAATTAAATGTTAGTCGGTCACACAAAGGTGCAGGGCTTGCTGAGTACCTGCCACATTTTAAACTGTTGGTGCCCAGAAACATATTCAGACTTCCAAAGCACATGTGCTTATATCTCAGCAGGAGCTCACTATGGGAAATAACAAGATGAATAAAGCCTATCTCTAATAGTGCTGCCTATACGTTCGCTTGCCTAGCAAAGAGGCAGCATATAAATGTCATATCTACATCACAGGCTATCAATAGTCTAGATAGAACTTATGGAAGTAAACAGAGTGGTTAAACATGCAAATAGTTGAAAAGTGGGAGTAATTTTTGAAAATGCTCGATACTTAGTGCTACATAACCCGTCCCTGTGTATTCTAGTGTAGTTCTCCATTCTCTCTGCAGTATCAATGTCAGCGTGTGAAATTGCCTTTTGGAGTCAGCAAGTGGAGGATTTGTAACGGTGTCCCAAAGGACAGCTTATTTACACTCCTGATTATGGATAATCAAATAACAGGAAAACTTTTAATTTTTTTTTGGCACTGGAGATGGCCTCTTTCGTGGCATCATAGGGCGAGGTCAATGCATTGCATGTGATTCACTATCTTTGAGAACCCTGCAATTACATCTGACATGACTCTCCATGGAGTAACGCTTCATAAGCCTTTGTGTAGCAGAGCTGTAAAGCACCTGGGCCCTGTGCACACCGCCTTTTATTCCTCCCCGTTTCCCCCTATTCACCTCCCCCTCCTTTTTTTCCATTTAGACAGAAGACCAAATGCAATGTGCCGTCTTCTACCCCATACAAATACCCTATGCATTGGTCACACCTTGGCTGACACAAAGGACGAAAAGTAAGGCTAGCAAACACAGAATGCTGCTGCTAGGCCTGATAAAGATGCTTCAAAAACCCAAGCGGCAAGAAGCGGCAGTTTTGTTCTTCTTTCCATTTTTCTTGAGTGAGTGAGAGAAAATAAGCAAAAAGAAAGACTGAGCGGCAATCAAGTGTGTATGATGTGTGCAGCAATAGAAACCTGATTTTATGCTGGAGAGTGCTATACATATGTATATGTATGTCTACCTATATATGTATACGTAGTTACAGTTTCATTACAAATTATATTACTGATAACAACTTGAGTGAAAAGTAGAATCTTAAAAAAAGATCTTAGTATTTGGTATTTTTCCTTTTTTTGATTTGAAGACAGTATGTGCTTGAGTTAGCATGGCCTCCACAAGATTGTGCAAAACCGTATGATCCATTTCACATCAAATCCATTGGAGTGTCACCCCAACACACGCATCAATAGAGATTATTCATGAGGAAATGTAACCATTTATACAAAGCAATTGTCATGGTCAATAACACAAGTTTCCCTACATTTAAATAAGAATCTGGAGTGCAGAATCATCAAAATTATAAATTCAAGATTTTGAATTCTTTCTTTCTTTATTCAAATTCAAGTTCTTTCAAAATATTTCAAAATAAAAAACCTTCAGTTTATATTCATCCAGCTTTTCACTGGTCTACTGGACCCCACTCTATAATTACACTAAAAGTTAGAATAAGTATATTCATATATCATGCTGTATTTAACATTTTCATTGGTGTTGGAAAGATCAGAAACAGTATTCACTGTGCATGTGTCTAGAAATTGTGTTTTTATGTTTATAATTTTAAAATGTATTATTATTTACAAATTATACTTATAACCATTGTACTACTAATATATTAGTAACGTAGTCTTAAATTTGCTCCTTGCTGACAGTTATGATGAAAAACCAAATGCAGTTTAATATATTAGCATTACCTCCTACGAGACAGATTTTATTCTTTTTTTTTTACTTGACTTAAACCCACAAAATGTAGATGGATTAAAAATTGAGTGGCTTTCTGCCCATTCTCTCTCTCTCTCTCTCTCTCTCTCTCTCTCTCTCTCTCTCTCTCTCTCTCTCTCTCTCTCTCTCTGCCTCTCTCTCTCTCTCTCAACTCTCTCTCTCTCTGCCTCTCTCTCTCTCTGCCTCTCTCTCTCTCTCCTGCTGAAACAGATGGCGATTTATGCTGAGCACAATCACGACTATTCAGTATGGGGCTGGCAGGCACTCCCCATAGGAGCAGGGCCCAATCAGAGCCCTAATGAACACATTGGGAGCTGTCAGATCCAAATGAGTCCCAGTAGGAGCCAGCCCACAGGTACTCCCTGCCCAGTGGCAGTGCTGACTGCACACACACACAATGACTTTTCCATAACCCCGTAATTCAATCATTTTTATACCTATCCCTCAAAATTCCATCAGTGGAAAGTGTAGTAATAAGCCTTGTTACTTGTAAAGTATGGACTGACAGGTTGTGTAAGTTTGTAAAATATATGTTACAAAAACTGTCAGTGTGCTTATTGTAAACAGGACTTCACTTAATGATATCTATAGTTTAACTATGATCTGTGCTGAGGGTAGAAATCTTGCAGTTGTTCATATTTGTATGACCTAGCTTACTCAGCATTTCTTAGCTAAACTTTGGAGAGAAACTTGGCTCGTAACTTACCCATTACACACATTTTTAGCACACTATCTGTAACTAGCTTTAGTTGATATACAAGTGAGTTTTTAAAAAATGTGTTTTAATGAATTTAGCATGTTCGTTATGTTTAAGTACCTACTGCATTATCCCATCCTCCTGATTATACATCATTCACAGTGAGGTACTAAGATTCCAGTTAGTACACAAAATTTCCAGAATGCAGCCAGCTTCTCCCATCTGTCAGTCTGTCTGCATGTGTTTGTGTCTGATGCTCATTCAACCACCCAAACCATTGCATTTAGAAGGCAGACTACAGCATGTATCAACTCAAGGAAAAACATCCTCACAAAGTTTACAACCCCCACACACTGTTTCTTCCTTTACTCTCAACCTTTAGTCAGTCCCTTGCCCCTGTTTTTGTCCCTCTGATACTCAGAGAGCTTGACAGGAGCACGGCCCCTTATGCTGCCCTAATCTGCACCTCAAGAGCTGGTGGCCAAAGTCCACAGCCTTCTGCTACATGTCAAAAACCCACCCGGGTCCAGTGGCCCTGAGGAAGTGCAAATATCCTTTAATGGCCTGGATGCAGATGGATGCGCCCATGACAATAGCCCCCGTGCTGGTGCTTTTTTGTCAGCAGCCAGTAGAAAAGGCCATCACAATTACTCAGCAGAATTATGCATGCAGGCAGGAGCCATTCTTATGCTAAAGGACTCTCATAATGAATGTGAACCATTCTAGGGAATTTGTGGGCCACTTTTTTCCTTCCTAACATGCCCCTTAAAGGACACACTGAGAGTAGCATAAGGTTTTTTTGAGACAATGGGTGAAAGACATAATAAGATAAATGGGGCACCTTTCAGGGTCCTATCACCTTGTGCCTTCCCCTTACATTACCATAGGTTGTATATCTCTCTATGGCACATCTTTGCTTGATAAAGTGTGCTTGGTTTTTAACCCCTGCAAGTCTTGCCTTAAGATTGACAACATGTCAAAAAAGATCTGGACGGGTCAAGAAGGCTGGCGACTGCCTACATGGGGGATCTTGGCACTTGCTAGCTTTCCTGTTTGGCCTTTGAACCAAGTCAAATGTCAAGATTTCATCATGAGCAAAGGTTACGAAATGAAAATCATACCTCCGTGTATGAGGAGTTTTCTTTTCAAATTGCAATATAAATGGGTTCCTCCTGGATTCAGAGTGAAGTTGAGCACTAACATGTTCAATCAGCCTGAATCTTCACAGCACTCAGTGACTAGTGGACACAGCTAGACCTGTATTTGCACAGTAATCTAAAACCAGGAAGCCTTTGAAACCTAATGAAAGCCTCTTGAGGTACAGGTTTGTGGTTCTGTGTCTTTAGGACACTCAAAGCCTTCTGTTCGGACACCCTGGGGTAAGCTTCAGACACAGATTCTCTGTCATTCTGAAGCTGGCGACTTAACTTAGGACTTAGCTCTGATCTACCCATTGCAGACATTGGACAACATCCATGACCTCAGGGTTAAGCAATGAATTACAACACCCAGACCTTGTTTTACATGGCATGTCTTTGAAAGTAAATTTCAAAAAGGAAATTCCACAGTTAGAAGTAGCTTTTTTAATGTGCTACAAATGCATTTTGGGATCTTTGTCTGATATAATTCCTCTAAAAACTATAAAAACTGCATCTTGAAATCAGATTCCAAACACATGTACACACAGAAAGTCCGGGATAATGCATACATGTTTTGAATGACGAGGTAACCTGTTTTGATTCTGATTTGAGATTTAGTTATGGCAGACTAAGCAGGAAGCAAAGCTCCTAAAGTGCGGCTGTAGCACATTTATACAAGCTCACAGCATGTACAAGTTAACAAGATGTCTCTTACCATGGTGGCCACACACATAATTAGGATGCTGTTGTATTTGCCATAAAAATGGAGGGGCAGGGATGTTGTGGAGGGTAATTTTGACTTTGAACAGTGGAAAATCCAATCTGTCAAAACCTCAATGGGTTATTTTGTTATAATTCCAAAGTTTATGGATTTTTCCTGTGTGTGGCTTAACTCAGCATAAAAGGTTTAAGTAGTCCTTGTCTGTGCAGTAGAATTAAGGTTGCAGTGTTTGCACAATGTACCTCTCTCTTGGGAGGTCTGGCCTCAGGTGATAATTCAGCTAAACCACCTTATTACCTGTAAATTAGGACCCATTCTTCTTCCTGGATTAGTTTAGTATTCATTTTATTTCCTCCAATGATGGATGTACACACAAAAATCTTAATTCAGAAATAAATAAGAAATTTATTCCATAGTGTAAATCTACTAAGAAGAACAAGATAAATTATGAAATCTTTGAAAAGATGAATTTCAAAAAAATCAGTTACTCAGTCTAAAACACTACAAATACATTTCTAATCTTTATAAAAGATTACTACCATTTTGGAAATTGAGGTATTGTTATTATAGAGCTCTTATTCCATACTCCTTATGCTCTGAGACTCCTCAGTCTCTTTGTTTCAAATCAGTTCTTTTGATAGGGACATCTGCAAGTGCACAGTGTAATCAGTCATTAATTTATTTTTTATTGAATGGGAAGTCCTCTTTCGAATTATTTCTATCGTGATCTCTAAGAGATCAAATCAGTTGTGGCCTGATACAGAACTGTAGGTATCTGTAAAGATCTAGAATATTCTGGTGGTGGTCTGTTCGTCTCTCAAGATGTCCCCTCATCACTTGCTATCTATGCAAATATAAAGTTCCTGTGGGTCGTATGCTCTTCTAGCCAGAACTTATCTTATCATCTTATCATGCTTGATGTGTGAGCTGATTCTCCCAACTTCCAACTGTCTGCTAACTCTAATCCTCTCTTTCTTCTTCTCCTACACACATCCAGAGCACATAATACATAAATCTGCTATTAATTCCATACTTTCATTATTCATTTCCTGTGGAGTCGGCTCGGCTAAATGCTCGAACCCAAGATCACAAATCTTCAAATTAGGTCAAAAGGTTGCTATACCCACCCAATCTTCATTCCACCACAGACTGTAATCTGTAGACAAGGCAGTGAATTGATTCAAGCTAGACTCCTGACCTCCTCCCCCATAGTCTCTTTGTCTCCACCGAGCCCTGGTATCCCAGCATGATTATTTCTTATCATGTATTTATTTGTTTAATCCACCCCTCCCCCAGCAGCATTCGCCTCCTCATCCCCTGTTATGAGGCGTGACTGTCTGGCATTGAAGGACACCCTCCTTTATTCAAGATATGGCCATACAATTGCCACCATAACTCATACTTTAGCAACCATATAACTGGTTGCTTCTCAGTCTGGGACTTCAGGAGCAAACAATTTTCCCTCCTTCCCTGTCTTTAACATCGGTGGCCCAGCTGTGCAATCACTATAAATAATGGATACATTAGTATGCATGAACCTCTTTCTTTTTTTAGGGAAAGCATGTTGGCAGGGGGATTGCTCTGTGGGGTTTAGATGCCTTAATTCATTATTAATCCCCTTGCCAGGCAAAGAGGGGTCTACAGTCTTCAGCTATACCCAAATATACTCATCCTTATAACCAGTTTATATAATCGTTGGTGCGTACATTTAGTGTTTGGTGTGTACATTTAGTGTTTGGTGTGTACATTTAGAAAGCTATATATTCAGTTTTGTCCCCTAATCTTTTACACACCTCTGAGGTTGTTTTATTATATGCACTATATAGCCAAAGGTTTATGGACACCACAATATCACTGACTATTAGGTTTTCCCTTAACTGCTGCCACAAAGTTGGAAGCACAGAATTATATTCAAAATTATAATATAATATAATATAATATAATATAATATAATATAATATAATATATTATACAGTTATAATATAATATATTATATATGTATAATATATTATAATAATTATATGTCTTTGTGTGCTTTTGTGAGGTCCAACCTTGTTCCATGTAGAAATGGTTTATTAAGGTTGGTATGGATGTACTCGAGTGTCCTGCACAGAGCCCTGCCCTTAACCACAATGAATACCTTTTGCAGTGAAATGGAATGCTGACTGTGCACCAGGCCTTCTCATCTGACATTGGTGCCTGATCTCACTAATGCTCTTGTAGCTGAATGAGCACAATTCCTGACAGCCACACTCCAAAATCTTCTGGAAAGCCTTCTCAGAAGTGTTGAGGTTATTATAGAAGCAAAGAGGGACTAAATCTGGCATGGGATGTTTAAAAAGCACATATGGGCATGATAGTCATTTGGCAGGTGAAAATTGGAAAAAGACCAGGTGATGCTTTTCTTCAGCTGTCCAATATCTGTGAACCTTTGACCACTGTAGCCTCAGATTCCTGTCCCTGGCTAACAGAAGCAGTGTTCTGCTTCTAGGTTTGATGTGTTGTGCATTCTGAGATGTTTTTTCTGCTTGCCATTGTGGTAAATAGTGATTACGTGAGTTATCATAGCCTTCTTGTCAGCTCGAACCACTTTGGACGTTCTCCCACTGTGTGAAAATATCAGGATATCGTCAGTTTCTCTCAGGAGATCAGCAGTTTCAAACCATCTGGCACCAACAAACATGCCATGGTCAAAGTCACTGAGATGATTTTTTTTTAGTTCTGATGTTTGATGTGAACATTAACTGAAGCTGATGACCTGTATTTGCAGGATTTTATGCATTGCACAGCTGCCACATATTTTGCTGATTGTATAAGTACAAGAATGAGCAGAGGTAATAGCTGGTGAGTGTATTATTTTTAATTAAACGCAAATGTGGTCTTATACTCAGGTCTGTAAAAAAGAGCATTATCAACTCCTCAAAAAGAAAAAATCCTTTGCAATTTTTTACAAAAAAATCTTTCCCACATTTTTTATGTCAGTGAAGAAATGTAAGTAACATGTTACATAATAGACCACTTTTCAGTCAACAAATGTAATGAAGTCTGTCTGGGATTACCTGCAAAATCAGAAGCAAGTATGACAGACAAAATCTCCAGAAGAACTCCACCAAAATGCTTAGAAAGACTAAGCCAGCGTTCACATAAAACTGTAGTGTAGTGTAACCTGAGGCTACTAAAGCATGTTCAAAGGCAAAGGGTTTCACTCTAAATATATACTATGTTCAGTTTATTAATATTCATTTCTGCTCTTTAAGGTGGATTCCATTTTAGAAAGTAGGCAACTTATAAAGCACAGTATATATATGTGTAATTTAGTTTTGGTCATTCTCCAAGATTTTGATGGCGACATGAAAACTTCCACACTCAATAATGAATTGCTAGCAAAAATTGTAGAAATAACAAGAAGTAAGCAATATTACATTACTATGATAATGAGTGGAACTTTACATTTGATAACAAAGTTTAATGATTTTAGAATTCTTAGAATCTTAGAATTTTGACTAAGAGTGCTGGACATGACTTGTTCTTGAAGAGTTTGGCCCCCAGGGAGGGCTTTTCAGACTAATAAATAATAAATTAATGATTACCATTACCTTATCATTTTTAATGCTTAACACAACTGTTAGTATGCTTTATTTAGATTTTATAAAAACAACTGGAAGCAAATCAGTAGTTTCTGAAAATTGACACTCAAGACGAAAAAATGTTGGTGTTATATTACAACCAGTCTTGTGTTTATCTTAATTACACCTTCTAAAATACATTTAGCTTAAGTGAGGACAATGTTTTTTTCTGTACAACTAATTTTCTGACAGTTGGGGCAGTGATAAATATGTTAGCAATCTTATGAGCAAATTCGACATGAGTGCACACTGGTTCATACATTAGTGCATCCTGCTTTTATAATGAATTAGAGGTGTGTGATACACATTTGCAGCTTGCATGGTTATTTATGTTATTATAAAGCTCTAGGAAGGTTCTTGTTACTCCCAAACATTTGCAGAACACTTGTTTCAGTGTGGAAGGTGTAAAATATTGTATGAAACTGCTTGTATGTATATACTTTGAGGGAGCATTCAGAGGTTTGGTATGTTTGGTGTGTTTGTTTTTGATCCTCCTCCTCACCACTAGGGTGCACTGCATGCCATGAGGCCTCACATTCACTCAGACCAATCACAGTCCTCCAGCTGAAAGGCATACTGCCCTCCCCCATCCTAAAGCACACAGACAGAAAGAAATACTCAATTCCAGATAGACATGCAATCTATGTGCACACTTACCAGATATCAGCCTGGTTTTGTCACATAAAATAAACATGCATAATCACATTTCAGAGTAACACCATGATACTCATAAATATAACTGACCCAGATAGCAATGTCAAAATATAAGACATGCATCACAGTATGATGCACGACTTCATACCTGCATATATTTTTATCTCCTTTTTAAGCCTCATTTTTCTCTGTCTCTCTGAACATATTCTGGTTGCTTTGGGAAAGAGCACCATGCTGGAGAGGCAGACTCCAAAGTAAAAGAACTTGAAAAGCCAAGCTGTATTTCTCTTATGCCAGCAATTTCTGTCAGCTGTTTTGCCTGATGTAACATGTTCTAAGCCCTAGTGATTTCCTGAATTGTGTGACTGTTCACTGCCTTATCACATTTAATCTAACTCTTATCAAAAACATTACTACCTCCAGCATAATCTGTTATTAAAATGGACTGAATATGAGGATTAATCTTTTTTTCTAAACCCATTTCATGCTCATCTGTAAAAGATGCTATTATTTAATTTGATAATAGAATACATAATGATACACTAGAATAGATTAGATTAGCTTTATTCTCAAGTATCACAAAATAAGTTTATATACATCATCCACAGGTAGTAAAATATTCCACAAAAATTGAACAATAAAGAAATATCCTTTCATAAAGAAAGCAACATTCAGTCTAGTGTGTGTTATGTCTCATAAATAATCAGTTGGGACTGTCATACTACAAAGCTGAGTTGTTTTCACTGACACCAGTAGGGCCTGTGGTATGCACTGGAAACTTGTGTTTGGGTCTCCAGCACGGGCACTTGGAGCGGATGCTGGCACCACACTGTGCAGCTGAACTCTTCTCAACCTCTGGAGCACCACATCCCAGGCAGAAAATTGAAATATTGTGCCACATTGGCAGACCAACGGCCATCTATCATTGCCGGCTGCCTCATGGTGATCCATTCTGTAGGTTCAAAGGTAAAGGAGTCAGAGAGAGCCAGAAAGGAGTAAGGAAATACCACACCATGTAGGGGTCCTATCTGTAACTAACTCTAACACCTACCACCCACTCTGTCCATCGAAAAAAGACAGCAGTGAAGCTGGGATAGTGTGAAATACATGTAGCTTTACTTAACCGTTATTAAAGGATCACAATCCTCCACTAATGAAGGCTGACCAATGATACAGGATTATACATAAAAAGCATGTGAAAAAGTCTGCTATAGCCTCCTTTTTTATAATGCTGTACGATTGTGTAACCCTTCACACCAAGCATGTTGGAAGATTTCCTGTTGGGCATTTGTACAGAAGCCCTGTACAGAACTGCAAAACAAAGCAAAGAAAAAAGAAGAAGAAAAAAGAAAAAACCCAACAAAGTGAAGACAGTTTGCATAACCATGTAATTGGTTACAGTGTGCATCAACTGTAGCAAACAGAATATGAAAAGTTTTTCTTTTGCTGTGCTATGAAACACAACCCTTTTCATTCTTTCAAATTAAATCCATGGATACATTAGTTATAGATTTGATTCTTAAGCTCTGGGCTGTCTCTGCCTCTTTGTATTATGTTTTCTATAAAAAAGGTCATTCCTCATGCCTTGTTTTTCTCGTTATATAACAGCAGTACAATGGAAAAGGTTACTTGGTGTTTGGTGATATCTAGTGTATGCTCTCTATTTATGTGCAAGCCTTTCTTGAACTGTAACTGAACTGTAAATACATTTGTATGTATTGTTTTGTATGTTGAGAGACTTCACTGGCTGCACAGTTTTTGGCCATTTTCTTCTCTCCAAATTGATATATTTAGTGGTCATTTATTTGACATTGTTGATTATTAGTAATATTTATCTATTTACAATTTCTTTAGGCATAAATGTAAGGCAACAGATCCTACAATCTAAGAAGTATGCAAAATAATTTGTTATATAAATTCACACCGGTGTATATAGCATTTTGATGTGTATATTTCGTTTTAAAATGAATGTTCATGGTTTTGTATTGACATTATATTTGGACATGCAAAACATGCGTGCAGTTTTGAGAATGCGTTAAGCCACGTAGGAGCACATTTACGGTTTCCTTAAATAAGCAGGTGTGGATAAACAATACCAATCCCAAAGACAAAATACTTTCAGTACAATTTGAGTTTGTGCAATTTGGAGGACAATGACTGAAGAAAGTGAAGTAAGACCGTTTGCTGGTGTGCAATAAAGTGTAAAGTTCTTTAAGTCAAATAAAAAAGTGCTTTATTTTAATGTCTGGGTCTTGTATTTTGCGTTTTTAGTGGTGTTTTTCGATTTTGGTGTACTTTTGGTATACTAATGTTTTGGTTGCTGTTTTTTTTTTTGATTCCGTCTGTTATGTAATTAACTTTTTTTTTTTTGGATGAGACCTTGTGCATTTTTTCAGATTTTATTTATTTATTTATTTTTGCTTTTCAGGTTTATTTATTGGGGCACGGTGGCTTAGTGATTAGCACGTTCGCCTCACACCTCCACGGTTGGGGGTTCGATTCCCGCCTCCGCCTTGTGTGTGTGGAGTTTGCATGTTCTCCCCGTGCCTCGGGGGTTTCCTCCGGGTACTCCGGTTTCCTCCCCCGGTCCAAAGACATGCATGGTAGGTTGATTGGCATCTCTGGAAAATTGTCCGTAGTGTGTGATTGCGTGAGTGAATGAGAGTGTGTGTGTGTGCCCTGTGATGGGTTGGCACTCCGTCCAGGGTGTATCCTGCCTTGATGCCCGATGACGCCTGAGATAGGCACAGGCTCCCCGTGACCCGAGGTAGTTCGGATAAGCGGTAGAAAATGAGTGAGAGAGAGGGTTTGTTTGTTTGTTTGTTTATTTATTTATTTATTTTTCGATTTCTGATTAACATTAGAACTGAGATTCTCCGACAGTGAGTAATATTTCTAAAGCACTCCATCTTTACCTGCTTTCAATATTTTTGGCTATAATCTTTAAGATAGCAAATCTGTTGAAAGTCACTAAGGATGATTTAAATGTTATATGCACTTCAGTGACACAGGGTGAACATAGACAGGATGATGCACATCACTGCTTTGTCTTCGCCGCACAACGACCTTCTCCTGTTGACCTTGTGAACCCTTGCGCCAAGCAGTTTTTCCGAAATATTACGCGTTCCTAAAGGTAATATGGAGCTTAGTTGGTCGTCCTACAATGTGTTTTACTCATACAGGAAATGACATCAACGGGTCAAAAGTAAAGTAAAAAAAACACACACAAAAAAAAACCCAAAGAAAAAAAAGTGTGCAGAGCAGGATACAGGATGCTTTGCGCACGTTATCATCGTTTGGATAGATGGATACAGAGAGGACAAGCCGCGCAAACAGGTAGCCAAGTACGAGTCACACCATGGCGGAGTGTTTTGGGTTTTGCTTGTGTTTTTTTTTTTTTTTTTAAAAAACATGACTTTTCTTTCACGTCAAGTGCTGCGTCGCACTTCTCGTTTCCTCTCTGATCCCGGGTGCGCATCTGTCTCGGCTCACACGCAAGACGACTGGGCTCTGGTTTAAAACGAATTTCCACTATTTCACGTTGGCGGATATCAAAATGATCTGGACGTCACCAGGATGAGAGAATGCGCAGAGATATTCAGTCTCAGCTTGGTGTCTGTCAGCAGGTGCGGTAGTGTGGAAACAATCAGGAGAGTAAATCGTGTGGACTGCGGTGCCGACATTTTAATGAAACGTTGTTTTATGTGGGTAGGGAAGTGTATCGTGTCATGTTTTCTTCCCAAATGCGGCTTTCTCGAGTCAAGCGTTACTCGATAACGTGCGAAAATTTACCTGCGGCGACTTGCGCAGCGTGACGCCTCTAAGCGCGTCCCAGTCTGAGTCCCTGCGAGACACAAGAGCAAGCCAATCAGAGCGAGCGCGCGTCTTTTCCATGCGCGCTGCATCACGTGTTGTTTAGAGTTTTCTCATCTGTGTGCAAGTAGATCCAAGATCAACTCTGATCTGAATCGTGCACAAGGGACATATTGAATTCCACCTGATTCGCCAGCCATATATGAACGAACATTTCTACACGAACAGATCATTTAGTTAAGAGCGTAATGCAAGCATTATGAATGTATTCATTCTGTAGGTTTTTGAACACTGTCCTTTTCAGATGTTTTCATATTATCTCCGTTTTGATCTGTACACATTTTAAAGTTGGCAATTCTCATTGACCTGATATGTTTTAACTGAGCCAGTAGCTCCAGTTTTTAAAGGTTTAAACCTCTAGACTGTGGTGTCTGACTGTCCAGGGTGATAACTCTATTCCTAGTGTTTGTGAGTGTACAGCACTCGTTAATCTGTCATCATGTCACAGTGCTTGTGTGTGAAGGATTGAGTGTTTGTGTGTGTGTGTCTGTATGTGTGTGTAGTACCCAGGCCAGTGCAGACACACACTGGAGCTGTGATGTTGTAGTGCACACAGTGTAATGCAGCCAGACCTCAGGAGCCAGCAGTAATTAGCTGGGTGGGGCATTCAGCCTGGCCATATATTCAGCATGCTGAAAGGGTGTGGGCAGGGGGTCTATTGACGGGTGACAGGTGCAGTGGCGGAAGGAGTCAGGCAATCGAAACTAGAGCTGCAGCACTGTGTCTGGTCCCCTGGGTCACCTCAGGGGCCCGAATGGGGGTCAAAATAGAAAGCAAGATCCACTTCCTCTCTGGCTTTGCTCACAGTTTGAAGCAGCTGATGGAAAGTAAGCATGCTCACAGAAAGTTATTTCTACTGTACGGGTAAAGTGTAAAGAGTACAAACACTTCATACAAGTGTAGTTAACTTATCTGTATACGTTACGTAGACTCCTCAGATTTGATTCTATTTTGTTTAGTTTTAGAAGCTTCTCTGTGAGAAACACATTATTGTGATGCTTTGTTTGATCGACTAGGGCATTTTTGCTTCAACTAGCTAATCCAGGTTATAACCATTACGAATCCTGCTGTCTTTGTGAGTAATAGCCAGACAGGAGTCTTACTCTGAAACCTTGCTTTTATTTAGCATTCCACAAGGTTTATGGCCAGGTGTTTAAAATTATCCAGGATATTTATTAGAAACTTCTGAAGGGAAAAAAACTGCTTACATCTCAATTAGATGCATACAACCTAAACACATTTACCATACACAGGTAGACACACACACACACACACACACACACACAAGACATACTGTAACAGTGCATGGATACAGCTATTAACCACAAGGACATAAAATGCCAACCGTTCTCTCTCTAATCATTAGCTTAGGTCAGTGTGGGCAGTAGATGGAAGCCTCGGGAGCATTACTAAACTCTAATGATTTTGGCTTAGTTGGACAAGTGGTGTGTTTGCTGAAGTAAAGGTACAAAGCTGTGGCTTTAGAGTCCAGGTCCAGGTCCTGATTGCAGGCTGCTGGGCCAGAGATGTTGAGTGAGAGGCTGGTGAAAATCCCATATAAAGCCCTTACAGGTATTAAGCCCTTGTAATGAGCAAAGTGATGGGGTCTGTGTGCGTGTGTGTGTGTGTGCGTGTGTGAGTGCGTGTGTGAGTTCACACGTGCGTCTATAAGAATGAGAGAGAGTGAGAGAGAGTGAGAGAATTGGAGAGAGGGGAGAAAAGCTTAAATAGAGTCTAGGCATGATTGAGATGGCTTCACTGTGACTGCTTTCCACCCTAATCCCAGATTTAGGGAGTAGAAAGAGTCAAATTTGAGGTGAAGGTGAAATCAGGTTAGGCAAAAGAGCAAAACTAGGATTAGTAAATAGCCTGTAGCCCACAAGGCCTTTTCTACATAACAGCAAAAAAACATCAAATTTATTCTTATTACATGGCATGTAGCTTCACTAATGATCATAGTTTGAGGGGCTAATAATTCAGCAATTCATCTGTCCTGGAAAAGCATTCCAGGTTTTGTGAAGGCCATTATTTCTGGTTCTTAATCACCACCTCAGCTTTTATAACCCCTGAAGCCTCAGTGTGTGGCTTGCAGAAACCACATGTGGGCATAGGCTGGGAAATGCCTTAAAAAATAATAGCCTTTACCAAATGCTCAAGGCAGTCTGCTACTAACTAAACTGTGTTGTGCTTGTACAGTAGTTTACGAGCGATTAGATATGATTAGAAAGATCATGGCGGAAACTGGGGAGCTTATTTTCCTGCATGGTGTTGGTTTTGGAGAATAGGGTCGAGGCTCAGGAGACAGAAGTCTCTTAATAGGCCATGCATGAATTTTTTCTCTCTTATGACTTTATGTCCTAAGTAAAGGAAGGAGAGTTTAGTATCACTGCAAAATCAGCACTTGCTGATTAAAAATACACTTTAAAGCTGTATTTGACAAAATTTTATGCTTTTAGGACAAGTTTCATTAATGCTTATGATAATAGGAGAGGAGCAGTGCACCTCCTCTCAGCAGTGGATGAATGAGAGAGAGCTCATCCTTGGCATGGTTCATCAATCAGCTAGCACCAAGGACTTCTCCATCAGAGACCACTGGGTGTGCGGTTTAGATGATGAAGGGGGTAATTAAGTCGTTGTGATGTTTTTGTCTTATGATGGGCCTTGCTGGAAGTTTTCAGTAAATCTTATTAACATGGAGAGTGTTCATAGGAGTCTGCCTGGAAGTGTGAAGTGCTGCACTGTTTACATTGGGCCTAACAGCTGCACACTTGGGAGAGAACGTGGAAAAAAAAAGTCACCACCCCATGTCGTTGTGCCTGGCGTCACACTATCAGTTGATGCCATAATTCACGTGTGTCATCTGGGCACGTTGTGTTTAAATGTCTGTGTGTGTGTGTGTGTAGGGTGGGGGTGGGTCTTTTTCTCCTCCTGTTTACCCACTGCCTGAAGGCCCCCTGCAGAGAGCAACAGCAATTATCACCTTGGAGGAATGTGGGACCCTCGTGTTAAATTCCCTTTGACCCCCATGGAGGAGGAGGTCAGGAGGTGCAGCTCCCCCTGGGGGACAGCATGCAGTTTGGGGTGGAGGGGGTTTGCCATGGATGGGTGCGCTTGGAAGGTTCTTTATTTTTCTCATAGAAACTTTGAATCTGCCACAGGTTACGAGGATGATGCACTTCCAACACAACTTGTCTTTTTAACTGAATTCTTGGACACCACATGGGCATGTGTCACATTTTAAATAAAGGTGGAGAAGGCTACCACATCTACCAGAATAGCCACACATACATATTTACCTTTATTTAAGGATCTTTATAGTTTTTTAAAGCTCAAGACATACTTTTCTATGTTGTTTTTGTCATTCCAGTTTATCTTTGTTTCAAAACACACACGTTAACCATCAGTTCACCTTCAACAGGGTTGGGCCAGTGGACATCTAAACTCTGTATTCTTTACTTCTTTACATAATTTTTAATATTTTTTGTTTTGACAATTTAACAACGAAATAACAGCTAGTACATTGAATCAAATGTGTAATTGTAGTGAAATAAAACATTTACCATTGTATTTCATAGAGTAAAGGCTAAAGTTTCTACTGGGGTTTGAGCTAGATTTGTTTGTATATCAAAATGATTCAGCATGAATTGCTTTGCTGTAGAAGTCTATTAAATCATATGGTAGCTTTTACAAGATGAAAACAATGAATAGTGTTGCAAATATCTCAATATTTCCTGCACATTGCACCCGATCTTATTCATCCAGTAAATAATAAAAGCAAGGAAAGGATGATTCAAGTTTCAATTGCTTCCCTTGGCAGCTGGCTGTGGCATGGGATTTGGCTTTGATAGACTTTATATTCGGAGGTACTTATGAATGATGGGCAGAAAGGGAGTAGCTATCTCATAAGGTTACTGAGGCTGATCATGTGCTATTAGTGTCAGATGCTGAAAACAGACTTTTATGTTTTCTCTCTGCAGAGGCTCACTGAACCTGCCCACACAAGACATATATCAAGTCTGATTGAGTGCTCCGAGAGGTAAGACGCTATATTGATCTGTTCTATTGATGGAATGTGTTCCCCATTTTGATCGCTCTGAGTCATAAGAGCTTTTGTTGTGATTTTTTTTTCTATAAAGGAAATTCTTGAAAACCTAGCATCATTCTGATTTGTGCTATAATTCTACTGTGTAGAGGACTTTGTACTCTGCACAGGTAAAGGTTAAGGTTGGTGTTTAAACTCAGCTTGTCTCTGTGACCCTCTGGTGTATGAGTTGGGTTCTGTCCATATATTAATTAAGACTGAAGTGATTGTGGTTATGCTTAAGTGTACTAATTATGACAAAGTTTCATCAGATCACGTCGCCGCTTCCAATTAGTGCCAGACCAAGGCCAACTTCCTCTGGACACATGGGTTACTTTTCTCCATGATTTATTTAATAACATCAGGTCTGTACAACGTTGTTAGTCTAGAAACAGTATTACACGCCACACACACACACACACGTCTGAACCTCTCTTTGTTGTGTTCACAATCATATTTTTGACATTTACATTCAATCCCTACTCTTGCTGACACACATAAAATGTAATCTATAGGTGTCTTGTCACCTCAGACTGTAATTCCCTTAGCAGTATGCTGTTAGAATTGAAAAGAGCAGATCAATCTGTTTGAAACAGAAAAAAGTATTACTGATGATTGTTGTTTTCAGTTTGCTTGCGACAATTAAAAAAAGCGTTTACTTCATACTCATTGAATTTTGCACATTTAAACATAGAGAGGAAAATCGAGTGTTTTATTTCTTTTGTTCTCAAATAAATTAAACCTTGTGCCAGGTTAGATAGATTATAGTTATGAGGTAATAATATATCAGGTAATATAGGTATTAGGTAATATAGTAAGCTGTTAATTTACACCCTATAGACAGAATGTGTAGATATATTTATAGTATGTAATCATCTCACTGGTAGAGATGCATGTACTTGATTCCCAAAATATATTGAATAGAACACCGATCATTAATATTTATGTTTTTCTTAGAATTAGTGTCACCTCTCAAGTTCTACCCAGTTCATGTAGAAAGTAGCATGTGTGAAAGACAGCAGAATTATATAATCAAGAGGCCCCCCTCTCTCTCTCTCTCTCTCTCTCTCTCTCTCTCTCTCTCTCTCTCTCTCTCTCTCTTTCTCTCTCTCACACTATGTGTAAATGTCATTTATAAGGATTTACACGTGGTACGTTAAAGTGAAAAGATATAGTTGTATATAGGACGAGGGTTTGAGTTAATGTTTCCACAAACGAATTGAGGTGAAATCCAAGGAAATTGTTCTCATTAATTAGAATACCTTCAAATTTGGGTGTTACCAAGACACACACACATACAGAGCTGACTGTGGTGCTCCACATGCTCACAGACTGATGTACTAGATTCACACAGCCTGCAGGGAACACCGTGAAAAACGGGAGAGAAGGGGGGAGAGAGAGAGAGAGAGAGAGAGAGAGAGAGAGAGAGAGAGAGAGAGAGAGAGAGAGAGAGAGAGAGAGAGAGAGAGAGAGAGAGAGAGAGAGAGAGGATTTCTGAATGAATGACTGTGCCAGAGATGTTGACTGGCTTCAGCTTACTCTCAATTCTGTGCATATATAATTCTTCCCATAGTAGCAGACTGAAATTTCTTTTTGCCACTCTCTCCTTTACAAAATGCATCTGCATGAATGCTACTGCACCACACAGCCTCAGTCTTTGGTTTTATCTTAAAGAAATCTTCTGCAAATTTGTATTAGAAGTGTTTTCTCTTGTATGTTGTAGAAGGTGCAAACTAAGCAGGCGTTTCTCTCATCTTTGTCTAACACCATCACAAATGAATACCATTGTGTGGCTTTTCATGAGGCATCTGGAAGGATAGAAAAGTGTCTGGTGATTATTTTGAAAGAGATTTCGATTTGTCAAAAACAAACTTGAAATTTTGGCTTTTTACCATTATTACCTTTGACTAAAAATTGCTTATTTCTTAAAGCATTGAGGAAATTATACATGCAAAGATCATGCTTGTTTTTTACATTTTTATAAAAAAATATTTTCTCTTTCATGCATCTTTTATTTTGACTATAAAACAAATGTACACCACTTAACTTAAGTAACAAGTAACAAGTGTTAGACCAGACCATTTTTAGGCTTCATCTCAAATGCACTGCCAGTTTGCCAGACACTGGGACATCAGCCTTAGAGATGCGACAGAGATCAAGTCAATTAAGGCGAAGCAAACAAACACATGCCCATGAAGAAAGACACAAAGAGTCTGAGGAGAGAGGAGGGTACTGAGAGTGCTTTGGCTGGTTGGGTAATTATTGATGATGGTGCACGTGTGGGAGTAGGTGAATGTAGCCCTTGCATGGGTGTCCAGTGCACACTGTTTGCATTCTCGTTACTCCCCGTCAATGGGCGGCCTTGGACCACGGGGAACACCCTTAACACTGAGTCCAACCCCCTCACAATCAGAGCGCATCCTGTCTCCACTCCTCCCCTCAGTCCCTGTCTTCCTCATCTTCTCCCCGAGGAGAATGGGAGCAGGCTGAGAAGGCGGTAAAGACCCATCTTTGACATGTTTGATGGGGGCCCTGCTGGACAAAGCCCTCTTTGCTGCTCGTCCAAGTGGAAAATGGCGGTGGTGGAAAAGGGGGGTGGAATTAGTGGGATCTGCTAATCATGCAGGCGGCACTCATTTAACTGACGTGAAAATTTTGTTTAATCTAACATGTCGATAGGCAATATGACAATGGACTGGAAATAAAAAGCAAGGCCTTAAGGCCAAGGGCTTGGCAGATTATTATTAGTAAAAGACAACCTTTGTGAGCTTGTGTCTGTGTTTCTGTCTTTGTAGAGTTAGTCAGAGTGAGAACAGACATGGAAGGATTAAATGCTCTTATCACCATAATACTTCTGGGCAAATATCTTGTCCTGCTTCTTGGTATCTGATTTGATATTTTCTTGCGTTTTTGTTTGTTGTTTATTGGAGCGGAAAGTAAAATGATTTCATTATCGTTATGCTTTGAATCTAAATGGTTTGGAAAGTAAAAAGAAAGAAGAAAAAGGATGTGGCAATAAATAAATAAATCTTAAACATGAAATATAGGAAATATGAAGGGGGTAAATAAGTCTTTAGAACTCGTGGAAAAAAATAATATACCACTAAAAATACAGCAACACCCTTCTTTGTTAAATATGTTTGCCGTGGAGGCTTTATAAATGCATACAATTATTATATGCACTTCTTCCTTGGGTAGTTCAAAAGAATAGAAGGCCTTGAAAAATATGATCAAAGATTTATACGCATCATGTCTCATCGTAAGGTTGGGTAGTATTCTTCTTTCAAAAGGACTCCATCGCTCATCCAATGTTTTTTATTTTCCTTTTTGCACACGGTGTTCACAAAATTATATTCTACAGCTCAGTCATATATCACTGAGAGGTAGCACACATTGAAGGTTAAAATGTAAAACACTAACATATTTCCTGCCTATCAATTGCTTTATGTAAGCAATGCACAGTGGTCATGGGCTGACATGATGTGAGTATGTCTGCAGGCTTTAGAAGAGCTGACACTAGACCCATGATGGCTGAGCCGGAGGCTTCGCAGAATACAGAATTAAGAATTTGCTTAGGTGTTTGTTAACTGTAGATGTGTTTGTCGTTTGAGATGTGTTTGTGTCTTTGTGTGTTTCAGGGAAGAGTAGGAATCAAAAGACAATATTCTTTAACCAGACTTGCAGAAATAGTTCAGGTTTGTGGACAGCATGGCTGCACAGTGGGAAGCATTGACAACTCACAGCTCCGGGGTCCTTAGTTTGATCCTACATTCGGGTTACTGTAACTCTGTGGAGTTTGCTATGTTCTGCCAATATCAGCATGGGTTTCTTCTGGGTTTTCCAGTCTTATCAGTTTCACCCTAAAACATGCTGGTAGGTTAACTGGCTTTCTAGGATAGACTGCAGATATACCATGACCCTGACCAAGATAAGGCTTTTTATTGAAGATAAGATGGTTCAAAGAGATTTATAGTGCACTCTGCCACTGGGTGCATCTACACTGACCTCTACTTTCAAATGGTGTGATCTGGTGGGTAAGAAAGTCCTGGATAAGATATAAACTACTCAGGATTACACTGTGTGTATGTATGCGAGGTTCAGATATGTAATTCCTCCACAGACACTAGCAAACACAATGCCACGGTCATGATTTCCCCATACAAACATTGAATATTTTATTTGCCTTGCTCAGACAGGAGATTAAATATTGATGGCAATTCATTCACTGGGAGTCTCGAGTTCTATCTCCAGCTGTACCCAGGTTTCTATTTTTTTTCGTAATCTATTTTCTCATTTATTTTTTATCTTTGCATTCCATCCTGATCCATCCCCTTCAGCTTACATGTCTTGTGCATACACTTGAATGTTGTTTGATGAAGGAGTAGGAATCTGCCTCACTTAAATCCCTATCAATCCTTATCAATTAAGATTCTACCACAGGGGATGTTCATGCATAAGCTTAAGCAGCCAGTGGGAGCTGAGCCAAGACCAGCCTGTTGAGGAAGAGCACAGGATGAAGGAGTATACTGCAGTGTAAGCTCTCTACCCACTGCCTCCGCCTCCAAAAAATTCCCCTCTGCTCACCCCAGCGGAGGGTCCGCTCTTGCTCCACCACTCTGCCCTGACAACTGACTGCTTGAACGAGTGCACCAAAATAGGTGCCTTGCCAGTCTCCATGACAGGCTGAGCATAATCAGCGTCAGCGGTGTGTAATTACGGCTGTCAGGCTCATCCGCTGTAATTGATGCGAATGTGAGCGGACTTGGCGGCCAGGGCGGCCCCACCAACACACATGGCAGTACCAATGGCACCAAACTGAAAAAGCTGGTGAGGAAAAAAACATTACCTGTCTGGTGCCTCAGTCGTACTGCGTTGTTAAGCTCTGCCACCCGACCTGTGACACTGGCACACTCTACTACACATAACAGTGCGCCCTTCCTCTACATCAGCTTTTCTCTCCATTTTTCTTCTGGCTCTGAATTCTCAGGATTAGTGTGATGTTGCCTGGGCAAATTCGCAGATGGCAAAGCGGGTGGTAGGCATGATGAAAAATTATGTCAAAGCCATGGCTGCTTAGGTGTCTCCGTGGCGAGGTGGTCTGTCTGTGGTGTGCATTTAGCTTATCCTACTGTCTTTTTTATGCATTTCAATTCCTGGCTTCCTGGAGAACATGCAGTGCGGCTGCGGAAAGAAATAATTACTTAACTTCAGGGGTGCTATTTAACTTGACGTTTTTATGCTAGTGCATGCAAGAGGGAGAGGGGCAAATGAAGGGGCAAACGCTTGGCATTTAAGAGCTTACCCAGAGGTTTTGAACAAATAGCTAGGGTTAGGGCACTGTGTCTTTTGGTCTCAGGTGTTTTTTCTCTTATCAACAGCCCTACTGCTGATTTGAGGAAAAGTTACAATAGTATATATTTTAGAGACGATTATGGATGAAATGAAATCTTTGCAAGAACATTCACTGATGCAATATTAAAAGAAAATGGGAAAACTTATGAATAAGGTATACAGTGAATGCGCTTAAGTGTGTGCTCTTGTAATGCCCATAATAGCAAAATCCCTGTGTTTGTCTGTTTAGCTGTCAGCCATTTTATCAGCTCCCGCTGAAACTGGTCATTTGCTGCGACATCAGGGCTCCCATTTGCTAACATGTTTCACATTTACATTTTTGTAGAAGGACCAAAAAAATACGATCTGGACAATACTTCATCTGTTGAAAATGCCGACTGCCATTGGCCATGTTATGCAGCCTTTGGAATTTTGTGTACGATTATAGCACTATTTTGAAAAAGACTTTGCCAACAAACATATCAGCACATTTTTACTTTATGCTCATGTTTATTCGCCATATAGTATATACTCACTATTTACTACTATAATACTATCTATTAACTACATACTACCTGTTGTTCTCTTCACACGAAGGTCTTTATAAACACAAATGATGCTGTTGATTATAATGTTTCATTGTATTGTATTGTATTTAATTGCACTTAATCACACTAACTAAACTCCATCCCCGCTGACTTGTACAGTGGTGGCAGTTAGTTTATTTGCTGCATGGATCTCCCAGAGTAGCATGTCCTAATAACAACCGTAGGAAGAGGTGGTAACCCTTGTGGTAACTGATTGGGGAAGAGTAGGTGAGATTGATGGCTGAGCCTCTTCACCCCATCAGTCCCCTCTCACCCCCATATGCTCAGCCTGCCAGAAACAGACTGTGGTGAATCTCATCAGACATTCAAATTGACAGCAATTCCCCCCCACATTTTAAGGAGGGGCTACAGCAGGGGTTTTTGTATTGAGATGATATTATTTGTTTAAAAATGTTGTTGCTTTTTTTGGAAAGTTAGTTTATGAACATAATGGTTGAGACAAATGCAGTGCTGATTGGTTGCCCAAAGGCCGGAAACTTGGATCTACAGCAAAAAAAAGTAATTCATTCATTCTATTAATCACTCATACATTTACACAATCCTCCTTTGCATCTCGCATTTTAATTAAAAATAATCTAATTTGTTGTCTATAACCACTTTTTTGTCTCTTGACACCTTGTTTGGCAGGAAGTAAGGGTTGTTAATTGGATTAGTGTTAATTAAATGTATATGTGCACACACAGGTAGAATCAACAACGCAAGGTGTCATTTTGTACGTGTCTGAGTGCCATCGCTATTAGCATGCAGTCTGTCACTTATGTTCTGAGGCCAGAGCCGTGCTAGTTGTGCTGCAGCAACACAAGGTGAAGTGTGAAACTTTGAGGGCGCAAAGCTAATCATTGTGCAATTATATCAACCAAAAGGGAGCCATTAGCTAAGTGCTAACTGCTGATGGTGGATGCTTTTGCGGTGGGTGAGGATGGGATGGCTGAGGCTGTTGACAGTGCTTGAATAGGTCTCTGAGGCCCTGTGATTTAGACGATCAGCTTCACTGTTTTACTGGCATTCATTAGCAGCATCATTTAATGTACTAAAATGACATAATCATAGCCAGATGTTATTAAACATGTCACAACAGCCTTTGAAATATCGGCCCGGCTTGTCTTGCAGAAGTGGTGCACTCAGTGAACAGATGTCTTGTATATTCTGTGTATTTTGGAATAAAAGCATATCTAGAGAAAATCTAATCTGGCTATGATGCATTCATGGCAAGGAATGTGAAAGTAAAAGATTTGTTTGAGGATATTTGTATGCATGTGTTGGGGTGTGGGTGGGGGTGCTTGTTGGTGGTAGTGGTGGTGTTGGTTTATGTTTTTATTTCTTGGTTGGTACCAAATGTCTCCTTAAGCATAGGAATATCTGGCAGTTCAACTTTGTGGGAACATTTGGCAAGACCCCACAAGGACAAATGCTAGTATACATAAAACTGTAGCTTTTATTTAAAAAAGTAAACAAGCCAAAAGGTTACCTTTTGGTTGCTGAGGTTAAGGTTAAGTTTGATGTGTAGGTATGGCATTAATTATATCACAAATGTTAATGTTAAACCATGCCTAGGCAATAGGTTCTTAAGGAGCCAGTTTAACAAAGGCTCCGGTAATAACACCCAGTTTGTGTAAAGAAGACGGCTAAATTGTTAGCTTCCTTGAAGTAGCTATGCCGCATTGCTTTGGATAGGTATTCCTTTCTGTGCAGGGTTTTGTTGTTGTTGTTGTTGTTGTTGTTGTTGTTGTGGTTGACTAATTGAGTGACCTGAATGATTATGTAGTAACTTGCCATGGTGAACTTGGGAATCGTTTGACAGGCTCTGTGAACTGAGTTAGCTGGAACAGAGAATGAGAGAAGTGGGATATTATGATTACACTGTATTAAATGATTGCACTGAATTAACTATCCCATGTGTGCATATGGCTTGATTTCTTCATTTCAGAACAGAAGATTTCAGTAGGGTTCTCCGAAACAGTGCTCCTACAACTGTTTCTGTGCTGATTTGACTGTATATTTGGGCCCATAAAATTATCGGCAGAGACATACTTTCCGGCAGAGACACCCAGGGGGTGAGAATATACTGGTGCATAGAATTTATCATGTCATCAGTCTTCACAAAAGACCATGGACCACTATGTATTATGGTACACTTCCTTTGTTCAATCTTCCCAAACTGCTGGCTGTCACGAAAGCATCTATGAGTATTTTTTGATGATTGATAATTCCGAGAATTAACTAAACTATGCAATTCTTAAACAGTATTTCTTTGGAGGGTGGGCTGGGTATTATGTATATTATTTTATATTTTATATTCATTTAATTTTTTTGTCAGCATCATCCATCTGCCTTTTTCTATATTGAAGGTTCTTTTGTGTTCCCCCTTGTTGATGGGTGACAAAGAGATTTTACCCCATATGTGTGTAACCCCATATTTATAGCGCAGGAAAACAGGACGTGTGCTAATCAAAGGTAACAATAGAGTTTTTGAAGCAATTTTAAAAAGCAGTTTTATACAATTATTGTGAGTGTTTTAGATTTCCTGCCAATAGTTAACTCAATAGTGTGATTGAGATGGGGTTTTATAATAATCTATTCTGCAGAAGGGGATTGTTTGAAATGACAAGAACACAAGGAATGGACTGATTATTAAATCCTTTTGTTTTTCTTGTTCATCACTTGTACAAAATGGCAGCTTTTTGTTGATTGCCAACCTAAAATATCTTTCTTTATTCAAGGAAATCATTCATGCCATACTGCGTAGTGGCATGGTGACACCCAATCAGATAATTATATTTCAACCCTTCTTGTCCTAAAGTTTTCCGTATTTTATTTGACTGTCTTTCTTTTGTGCAGTATACGATCTGCTATAGGGAACTTGGGAAAATTCTATACAATACTGCAGACACTGAGAAGCGAAGATGGATTAGACTGATGTAGTTCATTCTAGTTATATGTGACTCGCTAGGTACAGTAGTCTAAAATATATAGCACAGTCAGAGTAGACAAGGAGCAAACCTTTCAGGTCACTAAAGCACTGATTTGAAAAGTTTGCAGAATTTTTTACTGACTTTATATTAACAGATCTGCCATGTTTGGGTATATTTTCCTTCCAAGTACTACTTAGAAACTAAAACATTGTTTGTTGTTCTGTAGTAATAGATAGATTGCAGGTTATTTTTTTTCTCTATAATATAATGTCTCTTTTACAACTTAATTGTGTCAAGATGTGGTATAAGTCATATTTTACAATTGGTTTTGTGGCAACAATTTTATAAGGCTTGTTTTGTTCACAGAAAACTGGTCAACTGTGGACTAAACACTTAAACCATGTTTTTTTAGGCAACTAAAGTTTACAAACAGTTTGTTTTCTTTCAATGTGAATAAAATGACACTCAGATGATTTATTATTTTATGTTCCCCCTCCCGGTTGGCCGATCTTCATTGCTTATCAGGGCTGGGACTGAGAAGCGCCAAAACGAATTTGTATGTATCTGTGAAAGAGCCCTCCTTAATCTGGTTTATTTACATGGCTACCTCCAAACCATTTGCCACCACACCAATGGCCCATTCCTCCTGCTCCTTCTAGGGATTTAGACGGAAGGTGCAAGAGCCCACAGACAGTAAAAAAAAAAAGCCATCTGGCCATAGGGAGGGTAGGAAGGGGGTGAGAGCGAAGGGAGTCGTGCTGGGCAATCAAAATGACAGACAGCGGTGAAAAGTGTTTTGTGGGCTCCCACATATATGTGAAGTAGCCTAACTTGTGAACCTTTGCAGCTCCCTCTGGTCACCAGGTAAACACACAATCTGTGTTTTCAGTGGGTGTCCTGAATGTATATTCAGCCTGACTGTTGTAAGAACATTAGTATTTTCTTCAGTATTTAATTTGGCCTAGTTTCTGTAATTCGACAGTAAAAGACCCATGCAAGAAGCAACTGAATAAGAATAAGTAATCTGTATTTTTACATCTAAAACTAACACTTCATCAAAGCCTACTCTCTTTGTAAATGTTATAATCCCTTGTTTTTATGCATCCATTTTATCCCCCATCCCCCCACATTGGCCCCTTTTTCCCCTTCAACAAAAATATGTGGAGGCTTCATTTTTCACCCTTCCCAAGCGGCTCTGTTGTCAGTGAGGAGCCCTTAGGAAGTCTTTATTTCTGCCAGGCAGGGCCTCTCGCGTTCCTCCAGCCTCTCAGGCCGTTCTCATGGCTGTCCCCCACCTGCTGGGACCCTGATCCAGGGCCTGAGCTGCGCTTCAGCGGGAGACAATTACTATCCCGCTCTGCCTTTGATCATCTGACCACATGGAAGCACAACAGCTGACCACATGTTTTAGCCGACAAGGAGCCTAAGAGAAAAAGAGGAGAAAATGCAGAAGAAGATGGACGAGACAAAAAATCCCTTGCTTTATATTCTCATTATTTCCCTTTTGTGTGTAGAATAATGAATGAGTCTGATCCAGGAACAGTTTGAGTTGTCTGCTGTAATGCTTGTGATTTTCTGTGCATCGTAAACAGTTTTTTTTTTTTATCACCATGGTTTTCTGGTTGCTGAGGAGAAGGCTTGTTTCAGCCTGGGTTA
Organism: Tachysurus vachellii; assembly: GCF_030014155.1. Classification (NCBI taxonomy): domain Eukaryota; kingdom Metazoa; phylum Chordata; class Actinopteri; order Siluriformes; family Bagridae; genus Tachysurus; species Tachysurus vachellii. The sequence continues at coordinate 12,706,067 of NC_083472.1, forward strand.
ACCTCATATAAAGTTTCTTTTTGAATTCACTTGTTCAGTTTAGTGAGTCTATTTTAGCAAGTTGGAGAAAGTAATTTGAGGCTGGGAAGGTAAATATGTGTGCTAATTCTGCTGACATTATCAGCTATATTGTCTAAGGGCAGATGGGCCTTTGCTCACATGCTTGTACTCTTTAACAGAAAAAAACCTGTGGACCATCTTCCAGTCAAGCTTGGACCTACACCCCAGGTCACTAGCAGAATGATGTAAGGATTCTTAAACAGCATTGAAACAAATGATAAAATTTGTTGAAACTTTAATCTTTGTACAATACTAATACTACTACTAATAATAATTATAATAATAAAAAAAATAATACTTATAAATTATTTTTATATTACAATTCGGATTAAGTGATCTGGTAAAAGAGCAGGTGAGAACTACACTTGCCAACTTCCCAACAGGGTGGCTTTATTTTGGAGACGTTGTACTTAATGAAAAATAAAGGTGATACTGTATATGCTATAAAATTTTGTGTCTAAATATGTACACATTTTCGAATACTTTAAAATATTTGACCGTCTATCATGTCTGAAGCACTTTCTTGTCTGTTTCAGGAAAAATATTTACATTATGAACTGAATGTCCCAAAGTACATACATGCTTTATATAATTTTATTCTATACCTGGTGTAAAATTGTAAAACACCATTGCGACCTAATAATATTGACAGAAAATATTTTGACAAAATTTATGCCTTAGGCTGTCTGATTTATGTTATACAGTATGTGTTAACATTCGCATGGCCTGGAAATGAGGTTTTCTTCCTTGATGTTTGCTGCTGTTGTTGTTTTTTACAAACAGAGTTCTGATAAATGAAGCCGTTTCCCCAACATATATTCCATTAGCATGTATGATATGAATGAATAATGTATCAAATGTCCATGTGATCCACTGAAAAGACATTGGATCAGCTGATTCTACTATGCTGCCACTATGTATACATCACCATGTTATTATAATAAAATTGGGGTGATGTGTGTGCGAGTGCAGGTGTATCAGGTTCATGTATGTTTCCATTTGTGAGTCCAGTGAGACAGGCTAAGAGGTAGTGTGGTCGGGGTGAGGCAGAGGGGCCTGGGGGAGCTGTTTGTTTTGGCCTGTTTGCTGGGGATGGCCTCCTTGAGTGTACCTATTGTGCAGAAGATCACTTTACCACATTAAGGGTGCATGAAAAGAAGCTCTTCACCAGCACTTGGGCCCTGCCTGGAAGAACAGGCAGTGTTTTGACTGGCTGCCACCTTCTATTCTGACTGCTGTGCCTCCCTGTACACATCGTCTGCATTAAAAGAGCCCAGGAGGACACACAGACCAGACCTGCACACATCCAGCAACCAAAATGTATTTATATAAAATTTATTTGCAGTTTACAATTAAAGTATGAATGTTATCTTGCTTAATTACTAATGACTTTGAAAATGGAGACTTTTTAGTGACATTCTGGCACTAATATGCGATTATTGAATTATCTGTTCATCTAATATTCATTTTAGATAATATTGCATTGTCTTGCATTAATTAAGACACAGCATGCCAAACATTATAATTGCGTGTTGTTAGTCTCTAAACAGTGAGAAATTAGGTCTATAATTGTTGTATCTTACATTGTATTCTGGCGATGGGTGTTCAGATGAATTTATTATTATGTATCAAAAGCTTCAGTATGAATATAATAAACTATTTAAAGTACTGACATTTTTGCTTTGAACAACTGCAAGCACCATTCTTTCCTCTCTACAAAAATGTCAGTGATTTCTTTCCTCATGTGAGTCTTACTTCAGTTACTGGCCCTTTGTGTATTTTACCCAGTTCATAATCATTTTATCCGGCAGTTAAAAATAATTAACAAGTCATGCTCTTTTGTCATTTGCCATTATGAGTCTTCCATCCAGCAATGAAAGGCTTTTCCATAAGCACACTCACATAACAGTGTCAAAATCTATTTTAAAGTGCAGTAATTCAGAGGTTTACAAGACTCCATAAAATCCCAACATGCCCCAGTAATGAGAAGCATGAGTACCTCCCGGCCCCTGTGTGAGCAGACGACCAAATGCAGGACATACTGCATTCGGGTGGATCTGGAAAAGACCAGACAGGGTGAATAAAGTGCACAGAAGCTTCTTTCTACTTTCTTAATAGAGTAACAACCATTGGGGTTGATGCCAGGGGTTAGGTAGTGCTCATAACTCTTCCGTTTCACGTTAGACTCATGCTAGGCTGTACAATCATAAAGTGAGAAATGTCACATTTTACACAAAACTTTCTTTTTTTCTTTTTTTCAGAGCTCACACATTGTGCAATATGTGCCTTAAATCCCCCATCTATAGAGCACTAGGGGTCTGAGGGGAAAAAAAACAGTTGTAATGTCACACTGTTGTGTCCACACCAAATTCACACTTGCTTGAGATCTCATAACTCCACATGTGGTCTGTGTAGACATTAAATATAAACCTGTATAAGGTTGTGTACATAAAATAAGTAAAAAGGTGAAATAAGGTGTGAATAGTGTAGCAATGTTTATCCACTCTCAAAGGTGTGCTTTATTCTTCTGTTCGTGTTTCATGACATTTTACGGCAATTATTTCACGAGAAATGGCTGCTCCAGAACAGTCTTTTGCACTGACTGCTAGGCTTATCACCAAAGTGTAGAGACTGACAAATGCTTTGATTGATCACCATCTTATTTTGGTTATTTTTCATGTGCTAAATGCTTCACTAAATCAGATCCGGAGTGTTAAAGTATGTAGGTAGCTTCATGCTGTGTCTCATGTCCCAAGAGTAGCTCCAGATGTGTTCACTAGCGATTAGCATGTGAAGCTGTGACTGTTTTTTATTTATTTACTTTTGAAAATCATTTTATGTGGATATAGTATGAACTTAGTTTTAGAAACAGTTTCCTAGTACTTGCTGTGAATTAGTGGTAGATTATGTAACATGGATAGAGATGTAGATGGAGACTTTCAGTTAGCCTAAAAAAGTGAAAAATTGCAGTAAAGTGAGCATTTGATTTATTCCACTTACTATAAATACTAGAATTTTCAACACTTACAGCCAAGTATAACAAAAAGCTGAATCCATCATAAAGAACATCTACACTTGTTAATACTTGTTACATTAATAAAAAATTGCATTAACAACACACTGTTGCTTTTTACATAAACTATGCATTGGTAATTTTATAGTTTACATCACAGGAAGTTTAAGTGTATCATATTTTTGAAAAGCGGTGGAGAATTTATAATAGACCTCTTGATATTTTATTGAATCTGTTTCATACCAGATCAGCAGAAGTGCATTATTCAAATATTATTAGATGTATTAGGCCCAGGCTTCTGTATGATATTATTTTTAAATTTCAAGGCAATGATTTAATGTTTGACAATTCTATAAAAAAGCTACAATGCAATACAGTATGATTTGATATGATCTCTGATTGATGTGAGGAACTTTCTTCAGACTCTAAGTTGGGATTCTCTTAGTGGATGTACATACTAGCTGATGCCTCAAACTACTTCACCAATTCATTTCTTGTTACCTTGTTGTCAGGTTTAACCTTTCAGACCAAAGTCCATTCATTTCTGCGTTTATTTGCATCTCCTTCCTGACATCAGTTTGGTCCCAAAATTTACAGATTTGCACACTGATGTGTGTACAGATGCTCATGGTACCTTCAGTTGTTTGGATATTGCTCCCAAAGAGGAACCAGACTTGTGGAGGACCACAGTTTTTTTCTGAGGTGTTATCTGAGTTGATGTCACAAACTGTCACTTACTTAATTTCTTATTACATATTTATTCTTATACTTAATATTTCAAGATATTAATGTCATGTTTATAGATTTTTGTCAGAAATTCAGCAATGCGCAATTGCTTAGTTGTACTGAATTTCATAATCATAGTCATGAGATGACATTCATTACAAAAGAAAGAATCAAACAAATTCAAATTTTATTTGTCAGGAGTACGGTGTGTAAAAAAAGTGGTATTAAATAGGATTAAAAAAGAATACAAATAGTAACACTAAAAATAGAAATAGAATTATCTGTACAAAGCCAAGGGGAAAATATATATAAATATGGACTGGTCTCCGAAACAGTATTGAGACTATTGACAATAAAGTGCAGATGTTTGTGATGGTGTAAAATATATTCAACATGTTCAATGCAAAAAGTCTGCCTGATATACTCAGGGTTGTGTAGAAAAGTCCAGTCATTCTCTGTGTGTTTGCCTTCAAGGACCGGAAGTGCTTCCCTGACTGCAACAGAGAAGCTGAGGTGCTTCACTATCCTCCTGGTTTTGCTCCAGCAAATGCTAACTGTAGACTGACTGTAGGTCAGGAAGCTTAGTGGCTAGGATACGCTCAGCCTAACACACATTTACATTTACATTTACGGCATTTAGCAGACACCATTATCCAGAGTAACTTACAACTGAGCAATTGAGGGTTAAGGGCCTTGCTCAAGGGCCCAGCAGTGGCAGCTTGGTCCTGGGGTACGAACCCATGACCTTCCGGTCAGTAGTCCAACACCTTAACCACTGAGCTACCACATCCCACTGTCCGCACCTCACACACCACCGTCTGCTCTCTCTACTCTCACCTGTCGTGCGGGTTCTGTTCCCAAACCAGGTTGTGATGCTTCCCATCATGCTTTTAATGGTGCGAGTGTAACACTACTACACTACAAAAGCAACTCATGTGGTATTGCTTGATTATTGTATGTGATATAAAGCCTCATAAAGAGCCATCTTGTACTGTAGTAGTAGGCTTGTTAAAATAAACAATGCAAGTTTATCCATTACTTTATCACTAACTAAAAATTATTTACTTAATGTACGTATAAAATGAGAGATGACACTGCTGTCCACTGTCTTCCTATCACAGTTAGATTTAATGATTTATTTGAACTGAAATCAATTAAGTCAACTTATTAATCTTCTTTAAAGTATGGATAGTGATTATTAATAAATCACCTCTCGATTATTTGGTGTCATTCTTGTTAGATACAAGATATGTCCAAAACACTATCATATAAACCAGAGAAGTATCCCACAGAGTGACATTAAGTTAGCCTTTTAAAAATGTATTTATTTATTTTGACTGAACTATCAGTTTGTGGATGCAAAACTTGTGGCCCTCATGGTGTTGTAAGGGCAGGAGGGATAGCTCTGACTAATCACAGTAATTTTCCATCCACTGTTACAGTGAGGACACAACAAAAGGGCCATGACATTAAAATAAATAAATAATTGACTAAATAAGCGACTACACTAGAGTTTCTTTTGTTCTGTCAATCCACCATCACTCAAAAAATCATATGAGCGGCCAGATGAAAAAAAAAAGGCAAAATTAAAAGCAGAGATGGCGAGATGCTTTTTACTTAGCAGTCTTTGATTAATTTTAATTGGAGTGCAATTTTCTGCCAGAAGAGCAGGAGTGTATGCAGTATAGGAGATGACACGTCTGTCATCTGCAAGAAAATGCATCAAATGGAGAGATGGACCATCGGTGTGAATGAGATGGCATAATAAAATGCAACTACAAGGGAAACATTAATGCTTTGCGGGTTTGGCCACGCTGTCTGTATAACCCATTAACATGTTAGTTACCAACGTATGCCAATGTATTTCTTGCAGGCAAAATTTTTCAAGCACCCAAGGTCATGACAGAAGATGAATGAGCGATATTTAAAACTTTTCAACTTTCAGTCACAGAGTGAAATGATATTCTGTTTTGTCAACATATGTACGTTATTAAAGGCTTCAGTGATGTTGTGAATGCTTTTTGTTGACCTGCGTTTACTAATTTATTGAGCCACACACATTTGTAACTTGTGCATATCCAGAATATAAAATAGTGATTGTGTAGGTTTAAGTTTTGTTCAGTGGTGATGTTCAAAAAAGCCTATTTTCATGGCAATGATTGAAGACATTTCTGTCTAAACAGTACATTCTAAAATGTATGTGAAACTAAACACAGAAAAGAATTTTTACATGTTAATGCCTTATCGAAAGCAAAACCATGTTAACCGAGCAACATTAATGGCTAATAAATATGATAATTAATAGGCACCTTGCCCATTTTGTGTATCATAATAAGATAATTATGTGGCTGTTGTTTGAGCGAAACAGTGAATGGTCTGCAATGCAAATCTATAAATATATAATATTCACTAAAATCACTACAATATACTGGAAAGCATAGCGGCTTGTACAAAGCATCCCTTTCTGTTAGCCGGATGTCCCTATAAATGACCTGGAAGGGGTAGGCAGCTGGAATTAGAAGTGGATTAATGATTGTAAACAAGGTTAAATCTTCTTAATGTTCATTTTCTGTCTTTTCCATCTGCATGTCCTCTGATTAGACAGTAGTTTATCTGTTTGAAATGTTCCTCATCATTAAATAAAACAGAACAATTTACTGTGCATTATATGCTGCTTAACAACCTTAACAGGATGTGGAGACAGGTCTTTAGTTGCATACTTGCAAAAGTTAATTCAGGTTCTCTATTATTTTCTCATTTGCTTAAGAAATCTATCTATCTATCTATCTATCTATCTATCTATCTATCTATCTATCTATCTATCTATCTGTCTGTCTGTCTGTCTGTCTGTCTGTCTGTCTGTCTGTCTGTCTGTCTGTCTGTCTGTCTGTCTGGAGAAAGAGATCGTCTCTAAAGCGTTTGTGACATAAGCCACCTTCAGCTGGTATTGATCAGCTGCTCTTTCACCTTGTGGGACTGAGTGTGTGTGTGCAGGGTGATGGGATGGGGTTCTGCAAAAACACAGCGGCTTGAAGTTATTAATTTAAATTGTTCTTTCTCTTCCCTTGCTGACACGTCAGGGTGCTTATACATGGCGGGGGGCCCAAATTACAAACCTCACATATCTCCTCTTCCCACCATTTGATTTCCACTTTCTTTCTCTAACTGTGGGCCCTTTGCTTTTAATAAGCATCAGTCCATTTACGTGGGATCTTGCTGAAAGAAAAGGGGCAAATGGGGGAAGGCATGAATAGGAATTTGAAACAAGAATGCAAAATGAAACAATGAATTAAAAGGAAAACTGAGCCCAGAATAAATCTATATATTTTTTTCTTTTAATTTAGCCATTACAAAAATGTTCTGTGAATGTAGCAGGAACATTAGCCCCCTTCTGAGCTATTATGCTGGCTGTCTGGTGGTTGCAATTTCACACTTCACTGACTCCGACAGCCAGTCTACTTGAATCTGCCTGCCCTAGATTTCACCTTATTTAGGTAATGTAACAAAATCACTTTTAGGAAACAAGCTAAATTAAACAACATCCTCTACACATATGCTATTTAAGTCTTTTTTTTTTTTTTTTTTTTAAAGTGGGATGTCTTCAGCTGTAAAATATTCATAATCATAGGCTATAGCTGTTTCTACTCGCTAATTTGTGACTAAATATCTGGGAGATCAAAACTTAGTTTGCAAATTTGCAGTCTTTATTGGACAATTATGAAAGCAGAGCATGGTGTTTGGTTAACATTGTGTTAATGTAATCTAGGTGTTTTCTTTTCCTTGCAGTTCTGATCATTTTCACTGATTATTGAGAAAAGGCCTGGCACATCATCTTTGTCCTGATCTCATAATATCACTTTAACTTGTAGAGCAGTTTGTTGAGCACTTGTTCTTTTCACCTTATTCGAATGCTTAAATGAGAGGCTATTAAATGTGAGGCAGATTGCCAAGGTGATTAATTAATTTATGAGGTTAGTATTTTCTGTCAGGAATAAAATCAAAGGGGGGCGATGGTGTGAGTTTACAGTTAAAGTATATTTGGTGTGTGTATCTGTGGGTTTGTGTGTGTGTGTGCGTGCTTGTGTGCGTGTTTCTCTAAAGAAGCCTCATTGCAGCATATCATTATCTATCGTAGATGAATGTAAACAGAGACTGAGAGACTACAGAATGTGATCCATGTTTCCTTCACTTCAATGTTAAAGGTTTCTTCAAAGACAAAATTGCTCATTTGGGCAAATGTAGTATCTGATACTACTAGTACTACTTCTACGACTAAGCTAAGCACTAAGCACTTCAATAAGCATTAATTAAAATAAAAACTGAACGGTTACTATTATATTAGTATTCTTGTTGTTTTTCCTCTTCTCTAACAAGCTTTTAGCTTGACAGTATTTTTTGACCCAGACCTGTATTAGGATATGTTTTTGAGAGAGACTATAGTGTCTAAGTCGGACCATGCGACATATGTAAATTCCTGAAATACAAAAATCATTTAGTAAAGAATTTATTTTCATAGTATTCCTGAAACATTATAACTGCCTATTAGTCCAAAAGAAATCTTGATGTTTATATAAGATCTGTGCCTGAATTGACCACTGAATGGTTGTCAAGACAAGAACAACCTCAAGAAATACAATCTGTAAGTAGCTTCAAACCCATTTGTTCTTAGTTGCAAGCTGAGAAAAAACAAAGTGAATGACCTTTCATATTTTTTACGGGGATGTCCATAGAAAGAAAAATATGAAACAGAGGAAAAGCAATTACTGTGGAGATTGTCCCTGCAACACTGAAAGGCTATCAGCATGTGGGTCGGGACTGACTCAGAAACACCTATGGACCTTGTATTATCCTGGCATGAGGTCGCTTTGGCAATAGTCTGACAATTTCAACTAGACATCTGGCTTACCCTCCCCTGTGATGGTCAGTCTACCTGTGCCTTCTTCCATCTCATCTCCTCCCCTGCTATAGTCTTCTACTTTTGAGGGCCTGTTGAGCTTTTGTCAACTCAAACAAAGGAGTAAATGTGAATAGGTAGGAAATAAGGACTATACTTAGTTAAAGTTCATGAACTGCAACATGAACCTTCACACTTAATTGAAGAGATAGTGAATGTCAGTTAACAGTGATTTATATGGAGCTTGGTAGCTGACAAATGTGTTTAACTGTGAGTGATGTACGTATGAATTAAATATACCTCAAATGATTTTTTTCTATTTATTAAATTTAATTTATTGCTCGATGCTTAATATTTTCCCAGAGTAAGTATACAGGCAACAATCTAGCAAATTACACTATTATACTAACATTAGCTTGTTGAAAAATGTTAGCAAACATTGTATTGTATTGCTTAATAAAAAATGATATTGCTTAATAGAAATATTGCTATTTCAGCAGAATATAAAAAAAGTTTAAATGCACTAAGCTCGTTATGATTCATATCTTACATTTTAACTCCACCTAACTCCATGTCTGATCATTTGACTTCATAGACATGAGTGTTACAGACAAGTGTGACTGGCTTCTTGTCCTTGGAATCACGGCTGCTTCACCTTTGGCCTAAATCAAATACAATCTGATCTTTTTGGATTTGTATTTACTGTAGGTTTCTGCTTTGAAAATCTTGAAACCCTAACCCATCATTTCTAATAATATATTCATTGATATATTTTAAAGGCAGATGTTACCTTACTCCTAGGTTCAAACAAAGAAAAAACAAACAGCAAAATTCTGAATTTATTTAACACACTAAATATTAAATAGAAATATGGAAATGTAGTTAACATGATGTGTATATAATTCCAAATATACAAACCTTGTATACAAGCTCCAGACATTTAATGTATGTAACAATGCAGAGGTTGTATAATAATTTTGTTTACTTTTAGTTATATGTATAGACTAATTATGCATAATGTAACCTGTTGTATGACATTAAAACCTCAAGGTAAAATATGTTTAGCAGATTCTGTAGTCTATAAGGCTAGTTCTCACGAAATACTGTAAAATTTACATGTGGTTTTATGAAATCTGAGATGCATTCTGTGGCTCTATGGCTTGTTGCTTCTATGGCTACAAGACTGCTTTATGCATTTTTAAAAATACTTATCATGAACACCCCAAAATAATCTTCAGTTACAGTAAATTTGTAGCTATTTGCGGGTTCTACATTAAACACTGTTCCCAGGGAGTAAACAGGAAGTATTATTAAGTGAAAACTGTGATGTAGAATTGCAATAGATCATTTGTTTGAGTCAAAAAACTTTAACATAAAAATGAAGCTAAAAGCTTCCATTAATCTTTTCCATTAAATGATTACATTTAATAAGAGCTTCTATTTTTTACCATAACATGTTAAATATTAGCATATTGATTTATATATCATTTGTTTATGATAAAAGGGGAAATATTATTCTATCTTTGTGAGCTCAGGTCTCCATGTAGCAGGTAGGTGTAGCCTAAACAGATGGTCTCCAATGTTATTTTAGGCACAAGACAAATGGTTGCATGTTTTTGTAGACCACATTTTTATAGACTACATTGCAGTTCTGGTTCTATCTGTAGCCTTGTCTTCATTGCTGAATAGTTTAGTAGTATTTTATACTATATTTATTGGTTTTCATACAAACTGCTCATGTGACTGAGGTTAGACAGCCTAACAGTAACTACACTTTTACTCATTTCAAATAATATCAGGCTTTAGCAGAATTATCTCAATTTGTTAGTGGGATTTATTGTTAAACGTGTCATTATTGTATCTATGTCCATTGATTCTATTGTAAAAGGTAGAGAAACATAATTTTAGTGGTATGTCCTCTCCTAAGTGCTAAATAAAATGACATATTATGCTGTGAAGATGAGGTAATGTGAGATGAAAGTGAGAAGTTTTTAAGTGCTTAATATGGGATCTATGGGATCTATTTCTAAGCGATATATGATTATTAAGTAATATATTCTCTCTCTCTCTCTCTCTCTCTCTCTCTCTCTCTCTCTCTCTCTCTCTCTCTCTATATATATATATATATATATGTGTGTGTGTGTGTGTGTGTGTGTGTGTGTGTGTGTGTGTGTGTGTGTGTGTGTGTGTATGAGTGAATGTATGTGTGTATGTGTGTATACAGTATATATGTGTGTGTGTATGAGCGTATGTGTGTGTGTGTGTGTGTGTGTGTATGTGTGTGTGTGTGTGTGTGTGTGTGTGTGTGTGTGTGTGTGTGTGTGTGTGTGCGTGCGTAGATAGATATAGATATATATGAATTATGAATAAAACATACAATATTTTCTGACACATTTCCTTCGGCCTAGGAATGAATATGTCAAAAGAGTCACACCATTTGCACACACGTGCTTTATTGTAAAAAGCACTACATTCACACAGGAGACACATCACCATCCACACCCGGTGAATAGATTTGTCAAAAAAAAAAAAAAAAAAAAGAGAAAGAACTTACAGATGTTTAAATGTAAAAGCTGACTGCAGTTCTACTTGATAACCTTTCGTTTTCGAGTAGAAACAAGCAGTTGATTTTGTCCAAAAAGTAATAATGAGTATAATGAGTCTATAGTATATTTCTATAAAAAAGTACACTGGAAAAGAAACACTCATGTAAGCTAAACATCTTCATAGACACAGCCACCAAACCCCGCATTCAGGACCCGAGCAAATGATGTCGGCTACACAACTGTTTTCTACGTAGATTCCACGAATATCTGCTTGAAGGACATATTTAGAAAGTAACCCTGCGTATATTTACAGGAAAAAGAAAGAAGCAAGAATTGTTTGGAAAGTTAAAGGTCCTTAGATTTCTAAATGGCTTTACTTTACACTTTCTGATACACAACGAAGGACACTAAAAACTATGTATTATTATTATTATTATTATTATTATTATTATTATTATTATTATTATTATTTTACCTTTATGGATTATTTTGTCAGTCAATAATAATTTATATTTTTAGCAAATAAAGCCAAATAAAATCTACATTTTTCATTAACGAGACTCTGATGCGAATGTGTAATTATTACTTATCATTAAAACTGTGGCTTGCATCAAGTCCGAAATTCAATGTGGACCTTTGCCTTTTCTACAATATCCTTATAGATGAACAAGCATCGATAATAAATAAAGGGAAATAAAGCAGGATTCAGCTCCCATGACCCATCGGAGGGATCAGACTATATTTTCTCACCCTCCTAACAATACACCTTTCTAATTCAATGTGCTGCGTTTAACAATCAATAATGTAATGATTTGAGTAATTAAAAAAATATATAAGTAAATATATAAATAAATAAACAAACAAACAAATAAATAAATAAATAAAATAAACAAAAACTATGAGCTTGGTCGATTCAAACACGTTCGACTATATTTATTATTGTAAGTATAAATAGGTCAGTCGAGGTTAACAGGCTGGTCCAAATAGCTTTTACATGTGCACCTGAATGAGAACATGTAAAATGTATAATAATGTATATTATTATCACTGAAATATGTCATAAACATGTGGAACAGGCTAAATGTAAACAAAGGTATTATTAAGTGTATACCCATAATATTGTCATAACATTCTTGAGCATTGGGGCAGTTTGTTTTTCTCTAAATAATAAGTTAGTAAAATAACTTTTAGATTATATTCGGTTGCTGTAAATAAATTGACCTAGTGATCTCACACACTGCAGATACAGGGGCCAACCCCTGTCTATATGAAACGCCCTCGTGTGTAAAATCCCATGACATCACTGTACAATATGAGGGAGTGCGCGCGCGCTTCTTTCACAGAGGCTTCGTTTAGTGTATGGCATGAAATGCGCAGATAAATGAATAGCAGAAAATGTTCAGCCAGGTCATCAGACAGCTTGTACTAAGATCACGAAATGAGTTATGATAAACGTGCTTGTGTCGGTTTATCCTCATACTACGCTTCCTTAGGCAGCAACTCTTCAGGATTGGGTGAGGTTGCAGGGAATCAGAAGGCTATTGCTGGCAAGCTATTTAAGGGGAAAATGAAAAAGTCTATCATTCGAAAAACTGCATTGCCGCAAAACACCAACACAGGGATAGTAACTTTTATTTTTTTATTTTTATAAGGAGCATGAATAAACTCTAAAAAAAAATTTTGAGCATTAAATGATGCATTAAATGATGCAACTTAGTTTAAAAACTTTTTATTATTTAATTATAATGAACTGACTATTTAGTCAATTTAGGTAAACTATTCAGGTTTTTTTTTTATATATAAAAATGCATTGATCTACATGACCTCTGTCTAGCAACAGCTTCGCTAGTACAAAACTCCTACCACGTGATTACAAAAGCTTTCTAATCCTTTTGAGAAACCACAGAAAGCGGGGTTTCATGGTTTTCTTTTTGCGACATGAAGCGAAATCTATGCCTTTTCATGTTGCCGTCGACGTATTTTCATTCGTATTCGTTTACACCACCAGATGTAGAGCCTATACACGTGAGTCTGGTTGCGAATATCAGATCAGACACTTGTGTCTGTTGGTCAAGTTCAGTCGGCAGTTGAAACTCAGTGGCGTCAATGGCGCCATGTTATGACGCAATTGTGCCTGTGCACAAATCTGTTTCTCTCTTTAAAAAGAATAAAATTGGGAATGGATAAGCGTTTGCACTTGCAAAAGAAAAAAAAAACATGCACCTGTAATAAACGCTCTAAACGATTAACATTGGGACATGAGAGTGTTTTGCACAAAACTTCTAAGTTATAGTAATAGTTATAGTAATGCAAACAGAAATAAGGAATAGAAGGAAGAATGAATTGATACTCAATCTGCTGTTGCTACTCAATTGCCTGATTTCACGTGTTAGGTGTATGATAAGAGGCATGATAAGGACATGCTTTAGCATAAACTGAATCCCAATATTTTGCAAAATATTATGCCATGTTTAGAAAATAAATAGCTTGACTGCGTGTATGTAAGTGGTCAGAAATTCAGTATGCTATCGAGGCTTAAATAAATGGTTATAAACATTATGACGTCATATAGTTATTATTCCCCTTTGGTCTTGTGCATTTATGTTGTACACAACACACAGGCTACAGTGCCAGAATGCTACAGCCCGAAATAAAATGTGTTAAATCTTCCAAAAAAGAACCTATTTAAAGGTCAAGGTATGATCCTCAAACTTCTCTTTTGCCATCGTGTTAAGGAAAAGTAAAAACCACACGCTGTGTATACAGACAAAAACTTGTTCCACCCCTTTAAGAAGCGAAATGCTAAGATGGCGTCTTAGCCAGTGCCAAGTTCAAGTCTACTGCACACTCAGACAAAACACGGAGGAGAAGGAAGGCTTCTAGAGTAAGATGTAAGATCTTTTACGATCTGATCAAACAAAATCATACAAGAAGAGGTGAATTCAGTCATTGGACACATTTTGTAACGTTTTTAATCTTCATCAAAACTTCACATCCCCCCTCATTTCTAATCTGTAAAACAATCAAACCCACAAGCAAATATTGACTGCTCGAAAATTCACTTTTTTATGGTTTTCTAAATGACTAATCGGCTCTTTGAAATCGCATTGCTTGCCCTGATTGTGCTACAGGGTCACATTTTATTAGTTATACATTTGCTCTTCAGGAATAATGTCTTCAGTTGTTACAGTGTCACATTCAAGATTTGCTGAGTTTACGGCTGATACAGAGAGGAAATATGAAATAAAGGTTAATTTTTTAAAACCAAGATATAGAAAAGAGTTTATAAAACATATTTATTACATTATTTAAATAAAAGTATTCAATACATCACTGTACTTTGCGAGGTACTGTATTTAATACAGTTTGTTTTGCTGTACTGCTGGTGGTCTGAAGTCGAAAGCACAATAAATCTGTGAATGCATAATATTTAATTCCTAAAAACACACACAATGCAATGCTGTAATTCTTAGTGCCACTAAACATAAATTCCCCTTAAAACACTTTTTTTTTTTGATTTCTTAAAACTAAAATGTTGTTCCACAACATTTGGAGCAAATGTGTATTTCTCCATATTTAACACGACAGTACTCATGACGAACACTCTTATATTTAAATAAGATCTACCCTAAAATTAAAGCAATGCAAACTGACAGACTGAAAAAAAAAAAAACAACAAAAAACCCCCAAACTTTTATTTGCGATTACTTAGTTGTGACAGTTCTTGCTGGAAACAGAAAACATACAGTACCGTAACCATCAAAAGTGGAATATTAAATTGACCCAAATGACTGGGCTTTGCTCTGGGAATCGAGTGTGAGTAAATAAAAATGTTGTTGCATAAAGCAACTGAAAATCTTATCGAAATTTCTGGAGCCAGCGAATAAATGGTTAATGGGCCTTTCCAATTTGCCCCTAGTAGATCTTTATGGTAATGCATAC
Source organism: Tachysurus vachellii (assembly GCF_030014155.1). Taxonomy (NCBI): domain Eukaryota; kingdom Metazoa; phylum Chordata; class Actinopteri; order Siluriformes; family Bagridae; genus Tachysurus; species Tachysurus vachellii. The sequence continues at coordinate 12,721,248 of NC_083472.1, forward strand.
AATATACTCCGTACTAAGAGTTTAAAGAATACAAGAAGGTAATTATATCTTTATATCTATTCATCAGTCACTTGAGATTTTTTTTGTTTTGTTTGTTTGCTCTATCAGTACTCTTAAGAGCTCAAAGTACTTGGAATAACCTATACAATACTATAAACTTAAAAAAAAAAATAAAACAAAAAAGTTAATTGATTATATTAATAGGTGATATTTTTGATCCAGGTAAGACACGTTTATTGGTTAAAAAAAAAGTTACAATCGCGTGAAGGAAGCTTTTAGAGTCTATGACCTTGTTTCAATGTTAAGCTGGTCAAGTTCTGACTCAACACTGTACAATCTGGTTAGAAAACATTTCCATAAATATCATTTAAAATTCAGCTCTTTGCTGACAATTAAATTACAAATCGATAAATATGGCATCATGGATATGTATTTACATCGTTACTAACAAAAGGCAATATCATAGTCAACTGGAACAATCGTACTAGCACATTTCTCCATTTCAAAACAGACGTGGACAACAGATTCGACTCCATCAAACAAGGAAATACATTCACGATTAGGCTATATACTTATTTTCTTTTTCTTCTTGCTGCTCTTGTTCAAGTTCAAGACAAAGACTTTGGCACGTTTCGTAAGACTGTCTGAAGTTTAACAATCAGAAGGCGACGTGGATGTCACCGATATAAAAACACCGTGGAATATTATTTCAGTTTTGTTTATTTTTAAAATAAACTTTTGATAAAATACATAAAATTCAAAATAAAATAATTATCTGTAATCTGAAAACTAAACCGAAAATGTTTTTTTTATTCATTCATAGAAAGTGTAAGTAATTATTTAATGTTTTTTTTCTGTTTTTTTCCCTTCGATCTCGGAATAAAAGTCAACATTTGGATCCTGAGAACGAACGAGGCCTGCTGTGGCGAACTCTCAGTTCTTCGTGTTGTTCCACTGTCATTTTGTTCACCGTGGTGTGAATAGTGTTTTGTGTTTTTTTTAAAGGTTGCCTGAACCTTTTGGTCCGCAATAAGAGTCTAGTCGGATCTTCAAACGTACCATTCGTTGAAGTTGGGCGCTAATGCGTCGCTGTGTGCTGATGCGCTTTGCACGGTGGTTTCAGGCGTTTTGGTTGGATCTTCTGAGTTTGTTGAAACCAGCACAGGCGGCGTGGAGGACTCGTACCCAGAGCTGGCTGCTGGAGATGACTCCGAACCTTGTGACTCGTGCACCTTTGAAAAAATATAAATACTATTAATACACAGTGCCTTGCATAACTTACACACACACACACACACACACACACACACACACACACACATAAATATATACATACATACATATATTTAAGACATATATGACAGGGTATAAAGCTAATAAGGAATAAAGGCCTATTTAATATGGCAAGTTGAATACTATACCAGATTAAGCATATTTTCCAGTAATGCTATGACATAGAGGTATGAGAACTTAATTACCTTCATGTGTTTCCTGAGTGAGCTTGGGTGCGTGTAGGACTTGTCGCATACTTTGCAGATGTACGGCTTGTCAGACGTGTGCACGTGCATGTGCTTTTTTCTGTCGCTGCTGTTCGCGAAGCGCCTGTCGCAGCCCTCGAACTCACACTTAAACGGCTTCTCGCCTAAAACAGAGAGTAAACAACGGGATTTCAGAGTGTATGCTATACATTATACGTAGCTTTTAGGTCCCACGACGGCGAAGTAAATTACATGGTGGAATATGCAAACAGTGTGAACAGGCTATCGCTTTCACACCCTGCTATTGTGACTCGCAAGTACTGTTACATCATTCTTATTCACAAATAGTCAAATTGTTTCCTAGGTTAATGAAATGGCTTTTTAACACTGCACGGACCTCGAATTAATATTGCTGCTGTAAAATATTTTCTCATAGATAAACAGGGATTCGGTCTTATCAAATTGCCAACTGTAGCCATTTTCAACAGCTTGCTTTACATTGCGTGTGATTCTCAGAAGTAACGGGTCATTGATTCTGACACATATCCATCCAGGGGCCATCAGACTAAATATAATTTGTCTGCTTCGCACGTTTTTTTCTTTTTCATGGACTGACCAAACAGACATTCTGTTGACAACTTTCAGTCACAAACGTCAGGAGTAGCTGTGCAAATAACATGGCAACAACTATTCACAAAGTCACTGCCAAGATTCGATCTCTGGCTATATCCATTTTTCCCCCTAAAATTCTTATTTCATTTTTACGCACACGAATTCAGTGCTTCTCCTGTATACAAGGATATCTCTCTCTCTCTCTCTCTCTCTCTCTCTCTCTCTCTCACTCTCGCTCTCTATATATATATATATATATATATATATATATATATATATATATATATATATATATATATATATATTTTTTTTTGGATACATATATCAAACAGTTGCTCAGCTCAAATATTGACAAGTGATTCACTGCGATTCCCACAACAAAAATAATGCGGCCTTGTAGGCCGAAGTGTTGTGTCAGGAAAGGGGGGTGGGGGGTCTCAGAACTTTGTATGTACCTCCTTTGCACTTATCTAAATGTAGCTGTTCTAAGCAGAATAAGGAAGAATGAAAACCTACCAGTATGAGTCCTCTTGTGAATTTTTAAATTTTCTGATCTTGCAAAAATTTTCCCGCAACCAGGGAAAGGACAAGGGAACGGTTTCTCCCCGGTGTGCACTCTGATGTGGTTCACTAGTTTGTATTTGGCCTTAAACGATTTCCCTTCTCTTGGGCAGTCTTCCCAATAGCAAACATGGTTGCTCTGCTCGGGCCCCCCGACGTGCTCCATGGACACATGCGTGACCATCTCGTGCATGGTGCTGAAAGTTCTGTCACAAGTTTTTTTGGGCCTGTTTATTTGATTTTCATCTATCCACTTGCAGGACAGCTCTTGCTTTATGGGCTGCCGCATGTAGCGGAAGAAGGCGCCTGGACCGTGGTGCGTGGGCACGTTCATTCCCACGTTCATGTTGATGGGGTGATTGTAATTGTGGAGCGGAGCGGCGCCGTAAGGATCCGCGCGCGGACTCGGAACAGGACGATACGGATCCGGCCGTCCGAAAAGGTCCCCACGCAAACCAATATGCATTTGTCCATTCACTACATGTCCTCCGGGAGACGTATGGCTCACGCTTTGCTCGTGAAGTCCTGGGAAGAGAAGGTGGCCTGGGTTGTCCGAGATTCCAGGTGGTGCGTGGAGACTCCCGGCAGAAGCTGCGAAGATCCCGTGCTGCGCGCTGGTGGCCGTCGATTCGCTCCGGTTTCGGAACAAGAAATCTCGCGTGGAGTTAAACGCGCCTCCACCGTAGGAACCGACCTGCCCACCGTGATGGTGGTGTCCGAGCGCAGCTGCATATCCAGTTGCTTGCGGGGTGAAAGCCGACGTCTGGCTCGGGGCGATATCGTGTGTAACGGAGCTAATTTTAAACGCAGCTGAATGGGACGAGTCCGCGAAGGGGTTGAGCCCCAGTCCGTGCTCTCGGTTCCCGAGATCATGGTGTCTCGGCGTTCCGAAGCCTCCAACTCCAAGCGATGGAAACTGTGGACCACTATCGAGGAGCATAGTGATGAGGCTCGGCCAAAAAAATTAAATGAACAATAAGAGGGATGGAGCTTTCAAACCCCAGGTTTAACAGTTAAAAGTTCAATCAAACACGCAATAAAAGGAAGAATTCGTTTTAACTAACACAAAACATTAAATAAACTAAATAGTTCTCGAAAAAAATATGGAAAACGTCAGATAATAGTCCCAGGCTCGGCGAGCAGGGGGTAAGAAACTCCCGTTAGTGGGATCCGTGAGAAAGAGGATCAAACTTCCCCCCCTTTGCAGATGAATGATGTCCTTGGACTGATAAAGTCAATCACTCACTCCTTGCACATAAATGAGTTCGGGAGGCAGGTCTACGGGAACCAATGAGAATATGACTCCCTTTTGGTCACGTGGCAGCCAGGAAAGAAGTCTATTGGTTAGATGGCGTTTGATTGACACCGTTTGGAATTAAAAATAGCGGTTGGTTTCAGTGGTTAAATGTGATTGGCTAGCTTTGCAGTTATTTGCAGGTAAATCAGCGCGGTATTATTCCGGTTTATTTTCATAAGCATTATTTATTTACAGTTCTCAGCTCGAAAACTTGCCCAGTGTTCCAGTGTTTGGTGAGGCTTTTAATACAACCACAAATTCGACACTTTTGAACACTGCTATGTAAAATTTGGCTAGAATTTTGGCTATGCGGAATTTACAGGTTAGTCTTTCACTAGTTTTTAGCCTGGCTAAAGATGCAGGAGTTAACGCACTCATCAAACAACATAAACAACTTAACCAAGTTTTTCTAGCAATAAATTTAAAACCCAGTATTTCATTTATATTTCCATTTTTTTATTTTTATTTTAGTTTGACAGTCTATCTATCTATCTATCTATCTATCTATCTATCTATCTATCTATCTATCTATCTATCTATCTATCTATCTATCTATCTATCTATCTGTCTAATTACTATTTAATTACATTCTGGCTGTGTTCCGAGTTGTATCTTTCTGGGAGGCTCATGGAAATGGGGCGATTTAAGCAGCACAGGCCGCAGGACGCAGGAAAAAAGACAGAAAGAAAGATGGCAGTAATTGTAATGTGTACGGAGTTTTTTTTGGTCTGCCAGAAAACCGTGCTATTCAGCGAGTTTCACAGGGTTGCTGCTGACACGCTGCAGGACACAAAATCTGATCAAGTTCAGAGACGCGTTGAGTGCTTCAAGCAGCGCTTTATAACGCCAAGCCTTTTCACATCCCCCCCCTCAGTCTGTCTCCAAAAAGCAGCTCACATTTTTGGATTTTAAAGATCTTTAAAAAGAAAAATCTTCAAATCAGTCTCTCATTCTGCCGCAGTTCTTCGTCTATTCGCACGCAACACACTATTTACAGGAAAGAACTGTGTAGCCAAATTTGATTTGAAGGTGAGTCTTTTTTTTTTGTTGTGATATTGTGAAAGATGTGAAAGTTATGTGTAGTTAATATGTAGATATCTGTGTTCAATCCTCTAAAGTATAACATCAGCAAAACATGTTTGAAAGTGGATATTATATCTTGTATAATTTGAATTGAAATAAAAGCAGAATTTATTCGCCATAAACATTTACATGTTTAGAATTTTTTTCTTGGTGCCATACACTCAAAACAAACAAACAAAAAAACAACAACAAAGTTATCATATATTATCAGATGTTGCACCTTAAGAGGAAATTGCAGGCTCAGTTGCAGTTTACAATAAAGAAATTCTAAAAAAGATTTTGTAATTATTTTTAGTAAATTATCATGAAATTGGCAATTAAGTACTTCCGTTGCGTATATCTATATATTTAATTCAATTACATTTATTTTTATACCACTTTTCACAATGGACCGTCTTAAAGCAGCTTTACAGAAATATAGAAACAGAATAAAAAATTAGAAAGTTTAAAATTAAATTATTGTTTATCCCTAAAATTTATCCCTATATATAGCTAGCACAGCATCCTCCTTCCATTTAATCGCTCTTAAATCCCTCCTCCTCCTCCTCCTCCTCCTCCCCCCACACGCAGAAACACACACACACACACACACACACACACACACACACACACACACACACACACACACACACACTCCGCGCAACAGGGAGATTTATAGTGACAGACAGAAACTTTCCTTTCTGGTTACTGGTTATTATACTGACCAATACTGTTATTTTTTCTTACCTCATATTCGTCAAATATATGTAGACTTAATTCTTATGAGAAATATAAGAGTGTCAAAACACACTACCTAGTTTCACCTGTTTTTAAACACATACCCCATTATAGTAAACTGTGATACATTTCAGAGTTTAGCATACATGCTAGTGTGAAAAAATGTTTGCCCCGTATAAACAAAATCTTCTTCTTCTTCTTCTTCTTCTTCTTCTTCTTCTTCTTCTTCTTCTTCTTCTTCTTCAGATAATAATAATAATATTAATAATATTAATAATAATAATAATAACAATAATAATATTACATATTTGTGCATTAATTATTATAACATATTATTAAAGATAATAAAAAAGAATAAAATCAATTAAAATTGAAAATCAACCAAATTAGTGGTTATTTAATTCTAGAAATGTTACAATAAAATCTTTCTTTCTTTCTTTCTTTCTTTCTTTCTTTCTTTCTTTCTTCTTCTTCTTCTTCTTCTTCTTCTTCTTCTTCTTCTTCTTCTTCTTCTTCTTCTTCTTCTTCTTCTTGCTATGTCTGTTAAAATTATATTTTATATGTTAATTCTGTGGCCTGGGGGTCCCCATTCCCCTGATCATGCTTATTACGAGCATGCGCATAAGACTTTAGATTAGGTAGATGCTTATAGCCATATTTATTACTCTTTTTCAAATACTCTTTTGCAATGAAATAGGTCAGACTTATGTTGTTTCTTTTTACTATTCTCTTTTAATTGCTTTCTTTACCAATTAATTAACTCAATGGGAAATCCTTTTGTGTGTACGACCTATCAACTAAGATCAACGTTAGCCAATGTTCCTGTGTAGTCTATGGCTTAACAAATTGTTCACCGAATGTTTGATATGATAGATTCGACCCATCGTTCTCTTTCAGTTATCTTGTTTATCTTGATTTAACATTTAGCATATAGCCAATTTCTGCAAAATATAAACTTCTCCTTATTTTTTATATAGTTTTTAGTTAATAATATAGTTTACCAGATCCAGTAACCCAGCAATTAAAATGTATATATAAAGTAATATATTTTTCAAGTTCGTTTATATTTTGCATAATTTTGATGGAGTTGTTTTCAGGGTCGCACTAAATAATGCTAAGTGCTAATCACTAGCATGCCCCCTTAAAACTACAGCATTCATTTTAACTGATGTCTCGGTACTACCGCATCCATTCTCCCTTAAAGCCACCCAGGAGGAAAATCTGGCATTTAACTCGATAGTTGACACGCTAATCTTCCTGATAACTAATAGCAACAGATCACAAATAAAACACTTAAACACTGTATCTACAATGACAGGTGAAATATGATAGATTGATAGACATTCCTTATAGTTATTATTTTATTTAGGATACTCACAATAATGCGTGATTACTGGTCATTTGATTAGAAAACGTGGTAAGACGCAATACTTTTTTGATAACCGTATATAATTGGCTATGCGCTGGGGTTAGGTTGTTGTGTTATGGAGATCAGCGGCAAATTACAAATAAAGTATTCTAAACAAATAAAGAACTGCCAAATATTACAGTGTTCAAGTGGTTAGGGGGCGCGTGCCCCATTAGTCTGAATAGTTATGACACACCCGGTTGTCACCGTTTTGAAGAATATGACCTTCTACACGTTACATACGCACGCGCATTATAGACAAAATTCTAAGTCAAATTTGTTTGCGTTTTTGCACTCATGGGTCATAGAAGTCAAGGCAATGGCAAGTACACTGTGTGTCAAAAAATGGCCCAACTATAAGGAGATACAATAAAGGCTTCTATGGCATTTGGGACCTTCCCTGAAATAGCAATATGCAATTCTTGTGACATTTCACACTGGGGAAATCATTAGCTTATCTGTAAATTCGAGTATGTATCACACTGATTCTCGTTACTCAGTTCGGTAGATTATGATAATTTATCACCACCACACCACGGTGACATGTGGGCCATATCTCGTTTATTTGTAATGGATGCAAAATAAATAACTTCTTTGAAAAAGATTAATAACCATGCATGTCATCATACACCTCTATATAAAACCGTATAGTCTAATATATAGTCTAATATACGTCTCATACTCAAGGTTATAGGCTGCCCTGTTTAAATGGTGGAACAGGTGGAACTCACACAGACAGACACTGCACTCTCTGTCGCTAAAAGCCAGTCTGCGCTGATACATGAGTGCGCACTTCATCGTTAAACGTGTTCAGTGTGTAAAGTTGTACTTTTTTTTTACGAATGGATCAGGCACTTGCTGAACATGACATAACTCACGCGTTTGATACTAATTATGTAAACGCATAATTAATTAAAAAAAAATCTATTTAGCATTTGTCAATTGATATTCAATCACTTATTTTCATTCCTCTGCCAAACGTAGATAATAGAAGTATAATATACAGGCATATCCAACACATCCACAACACTGTCTGGGATTGGACAACTTTTTATTGTATTGTTAATGTGTAAAGTAAAAGGTCCGATTATGCTGCAAAGAAGCAATATAAAGGGACGAATAAGTCAGCAAGTGAAATGCACCACAAAATCAATTAAGCAGAAAAGTGTAACGTAAGTAATGTGAGATGCAAAATATTGCATTTTTGCCACAGACACTTTTCTCTGAATTTGTTCATTGCAGACAGATTTGACGAGAATTAACTTAAAAAAACAAAACGCATGCATTTTGATGTGGTCGTGTCATTAGGACATCTCATAAACTTGTCCAAACACAAATAAGGATAAAACCTCTACGTTAATAATTATTATAAATATCACATATAACGGGGGCTTTGTGGGCATTATCCAGCTGAAACACACTTGCAGAAATTCTTGACAAAAACTGTGAAAAAAAACTGTGATAAAACCCTTTATCTTACATGCGTGTATTTTTCTTAACGAAACTTTCAGTTCAAGGCTTGTTTTATAGTTCATTGTCACTGTAAAAATTCCAGTTACAGTGAAAATCCCCCGCTTACTAATTTAATTATTACAGGTGAAATTGTACAGTAATTACTATTTATTGGGATATAAACCGCGTTACTTGAGAACCTGAAATAGCTCTACATGATTTGAGACAACATCTAGTCTTATTAGATTACCATAAACCATTTTATTTATAGCCTATTTAAAGTAATAGACAAAAGTAGAGGAATAAAGATGGATGATAAAAGTGAGTGGTTTATGACATTGAGGGTAAAACACACACACAAACACACACACACACACACACACACACACACACACACACACACACACACACACACACACACACACACTGACACAAATTAGCACAGGGTATCGGTGAGCGCTCTGAATAAATCAAATGACTAAATATTATTCCTGGCATGATCAATGTGACGGGGGCGTTTCAGGAGCTTTATTTGTCAAAAACCTTTAGTGTTTAGTGTTTTAACTGCAAACTGTCACCTACTGAGGTGAAGAATTCGGTCATTTAGGCCAGTATAACATCATTTTTACGCGCAATTATTGTGATTCGAAAGCAGTGGACCTTAAGGGATAATTAATAAGGTTGATGTTTCCTCTATATTTATAATAAAGGGTAAAGTCTTGTCGGTGTCACTATTTTTGTGACGTCATTGGTGCGCTGTGAATTGAAAAAAAAAAAAAAGAAATCCAAGGCAATATGTCCAAACCCCCTGAGTTCCGCTGTCAGCATTAAAAACCACCTGGAAAATAAAATGTGTCATTATATTGTCGCTTGTTATGAACTTATGCCAAGCGTAGCTTAGTTCAAGCCTTTTCACTTTCACTTATGATATAAAACAAGGTCTGGACTTTTAAAAATGATTGTAAGCATATTGGGATCTTATTTATGAGCAAAACTTGACAGTAATGCGTCCTGGATAGTGAAGGCTATCCGAACGTAAATAATGTAAAAAGTGAATAATCAAAGATCAATTTAATATTAAAATCATTATTATGTTCCACAATCTCAGCAGAAGCCCGACTGAACAGGGTAATGTCTGTAGTTGAAGGTCTCAGTTCCATTCTGAGATGTTTTTCTAAGTTGTAATCTGACGCGCTGAAGCCGAAAGAGCCAACAATATTTGTCAGAGCAAAAGCGGCAGATATCAAAGCATTTTTTACTGCAAGATTGAAAACGGAGTCGTGTGGTGAAACGCCTGCGTGTCCCTTTTAAAACAAACCCAGTCGCTGTCAATCATCGGGCATTCCGACCAATCCCTGAACGCCCTTTTTTCAAAACCAGGTTTGCCCGCTGTGCTTTTATATTGCAGCCCGGCCTGGTTCGGAGCATTTTACTACCACGGTTATTGCCACAAATCAAGAGGGTGAAGTGAACGGCATGGGACGCGCACCAACTTTTACGAACTTGCGTCCGCTTCATGGGACCGCGAGGTTTACAGCCAAGACCGGCACGTGCAGATGATACATGGCGATACAATGGGGACACAATTAGTAGGTAAATCTTGAGCGGTTGCACACTTACAACAACAACAACCACAAAATCATGACAACCCTTTCAAGGTTTAGTGGCTGCCCTCCGTCTTGCGTAAACCCTGGAGAGAGCAATACTGAACCCAGTGTGGTGCTGCCACCTTTGGCAGGGGAGCACATGGGGCACCCCACTGGCACTTCCTTAAAACTCTGCCCTTCGCACAATTTGCTAGACTACCCCGAGACAAGGGCCACCGCTTATGTGGACCATTCGTTGCCCCACTTTCCAGACGCGGGATACACCAGCCATTGCCTAGACGCCAACCCTAGAGGCATTATCATTGGGACAAACCTGTCGGGACCAGGCATGGCACCAGTTACAGATCAACTGGCACCAAGACCTAACCAACATGGCGCTAGTGGAAGGTACCGTGACCTCTACGGCTACAGGGATGGCCGAAGCCATGCTTTCTTTACCACCTATCCGGAGCAGGCCCACAGCTCTGTCGATGCCAACCGTGACCTGAATGGTCAGGTGATGCTGGGTCTTCCAGGAGATCTCCTCTCCAGGGCACATCCATACGGACAAACCCACAGCGGCCCTCGGGCCAACAGCCAACAGCTTGTTACTCAGTTTCTGGGGCTTTATAAACCCCTGAACATGGCCATGCAGCGAGGAGGGGGTGATGCATTCCTCAGGTGCTCCAGACAGACTTTAACACACGAGTTAGTGTGCAAGTGGAGTGATGTCCAAGACAGCGCTGGCAAGCTGCCATGTTCCAGGACTTTTGGGACTATGTATGAACTTGTCACTCATGTGACGATCGAGCATGTCGGGGGACCTGAACATTCTGACTATGTGTGCCACTGGGAGAATTGTCCCAGGGACAGAAAGCCATTTAAAGCCAAATACAAGCTGGTCAACCATGTCAGAGTGCACACGGGAGAAAAGCCCTTTCCTTGTCCTTTTCATGGATGTGAAAAAGTTTTCGCCAGATCCGAAAACCTCAAGATTCACAAGAGAACCCATACAGGTTAGTGAAATAATAATAATAATAATAATAATAATAATAATAATAATAATAATAATAATAATTTTATTGCCATATATGTATGTGTTTAAAAGTAGTATTTTATATTAGTTTTGCCAGTCTCACAAAAATACGGTTATAATTATTTAAGTTATAATTTTAGGTACGTGTCAAACTTAGAAATTGTTTAACAAATATATATTTTTAAGCAATAAATATTTTAAGCATGCACCATATATCGAATAATTTATTAACTATATATGTAGCTTACGTTTTAAAGGTCCTGAAAAATACTTTATTTGGTCAGTGATTGTTATCCTGTTAACCCATTATTTATCACTAATCGAAATGTTTTTTGAATCATTATAAATGCACGTTCGACAAATATTTATTGTTTCTCAACCTTAGACTGATGCTATCTCTGTTAGTTGGCAATTCAGTTAAAGCAGTAGCGATGGTTAAAATTCAACCAGCTGTTAGAGGTAGTTGTTTGGGTGCCTCTCACTATAGCAGTGAAATAAATAAATAAAGCCTGGGACACCGGAGAGGTGTGACGTAGCGCTGACGCAGTGGCCAGCTGAAGCCTCAGTAGGACTAAATGCGCGCTCACAGCATGCTTTAAACTCAGCAATCCAGTGGGTCTCACCTAGAACTGACGTCACATAATTCATATAAACTTACATTTTCATTTGCGTCGGCCTAGTTTGCTAAATCAACATTTCATGCACCAACATCTATTTTTTTGTGGTTTATAGGCTTTTTATAAATATATATTTCCCCATTTCTTTAGTATAATTTAGTACAGTTACTCTGAGCTACTTAAAAAAAAAAATAAAATAAAATATATATATATATATATATATATATATATATATATATATATATATATATATATATATGTGTGTGTGTGTGTGAGTGTATGTGAGCATGTGTGTGTGTGTGTGTGTGTGTGTGTGTGTGTGCGTTTAAGGTTATTATGCGTCGAGGAGCTGAACACAGCGGCGAAGTCACAAAAGCTGTGTGTAATTGTTGTGTTCTCTAATTTCAGTCAGATCAGTCAGAACTGTTCTTCCAAAACGCATCAATCGACAACAACAAAAATAATGAATTGAATTTTTTAAATAAATGATTTTATTTGACTTATTATTCTACAAAATATTGTCAGAGCAGAGTATGAATGAATCACTTTAGTAGTTTGGCTATAGAGATATGTGTTATGTTTGGATTCCTGTCCAAATGATCCTTCCGTCCGTTTGTAACAGCGCTCAGACGTGATGAAGAGTGCCTTGACCTCACCCATAATACGAGGTTCATTTTTCTCCTCCTTTAGGTGAGAAACCGTTCAAATGTGAGTTTGAGGGTTGCAACCGGCGGTTTGCAAACAGCAGCGACCGGAAGAAGCATTCGCACGTCCACTCGAGCGACAAGCCGTACATGTGCAAGGTCAGAGGCTGTGAGAAATGTTACACGCATCCGAGCTCGCTGCGCAAACACATGAAGCTCCATTGCAAGGCCGACATGGCTAAACCGGGCCCGGGCGAGGACGGTGAGCCTGGATCTCCCGAGGTAGCAGGAGAGCAAGTCCCATCATCCCCTGCGGCGGTGACGCGGACCTTGCCGCCTGCTCCCTCTCAGGACTCCCCCGAGACTATGAGGTCACGCTTTCATCACACGTTTGACAGCAGTTTGGACTATACGGCGCACAGGCCGCAGTCCCTTTTGGACCCTCTGTTGCTGCACCGGGGCAGTTACAGAGGCGAAACGGCACAGTACGCGTGTAGCCAAGCAAGTCCCACTTTTGCCCATACGCACAGGAATTTTGCATCAAACTCTCCATTCCAAAAAAGCATTGTAAACGGCTGGTACACATGTCACAGCGGTGCCCAGCCTTTCTCGTCTAAGCCGTGTAGCAATGATTAATGATTGTTCATAATGGCGACAAGTAGAAGTAAAGGCACTGGACAGGTTGTGTAATTCAGACGTTTAATATTAAAAGATTTTTACATTTTATTTTCCTTGGTGCATTTCTCTATGTCCTATTTATAATTTGGCTAAACAGTTCATGGCTGAAGGCTGATTATACTGGTGATAGTCTTTACTGAAAATATATTATAAAATACATTGTGCTGGTGAGATTCCTTAAATGAAAATACACTTGCGACCAACATACTCTAATGTATTGGACATCAGTGTATGTTTCTGTATATAGAAATAGGGGGAAAAACTACATAGCTTCATAATTTGAAAGCGTTTTGATTAGAGAACAGATCATTTGGGAAGACGGTGAGGCCTACTGCGCTTAAAACTGAACTGAACTGAAGAAGAGTATTTAAACCTTGTAATCCTGTGTTTTATAACTCATCATTGGTAATATAGTGTTTGTTTGTAAATCAATCAATGTTAATTCATGCAGGAAAAGAAATATTATTCACTCTTGCCCGAGTGGCCAAGTTCTTGCTTTCTTGTTGTGAAAATATTCAGCCTGTGTTCAGTTCAGAGAACAGAAGTTGTGTATTACCACAAGGCCTTTCCCTTCCCTTTGTGTGTGTGAGTAAATATATAGCACTGTATATAGACTACTGTACAATTAATTGTGCATTCGGTATTCAACATTAAAGTGTCTTTATTCCCTTTGATCAGGTTGAGTTTGATTAAATTCACTCATTCTTGAAGAAAACGTCTTGGTGTTAGAGTTGTGCTTTGTGAATGTTTTTCCTCACAAGTATATTTATATTTATAAAATTAACATTTCATGGAAGTGGCTTGCACGAAAACTAGGTCTAACAGAAGCAATCAGTTAACCTTTTTGATCAGAGCAATAGCTTACTCTCCAAAATGACCAACACTAAAGTTATTACAAACTAAATATAACATGCTTAATTAAACAAAAGTTGAACTAATTGCATATTAATAACCTAGAAAAAGTTTCTAAATGCCTTCGACTTGCAGTTTATATCAAAAGTCCGAATGTGTTTGTTGTAGTAGTTTCTTATTACAAATCATAATTTTGGAAAATGTCTCCTAAAATAATTCATGTTCAGTACTGTACTACTAACAGGTACTGAAAGGGAAGTCCTGGCCCACTGAGTCATGCACACATTGGGTTCATTGGAAAGGAAAAGGCATTGCCTAGGGAAAGTGTAAGTACCATTTCTAGTGTGGTTTTAGACATTAGCCAAGCTATAATATGGCTAATCGTCTGTAAATTGTCTATGAATGTGCTGCACTAAATAGTTACTAGCTTGGCCATTAGAGCTTAATGTGTGCTGGTTTAATGGACTATGCTCAATTCATTAAGTAATTAACAAAGTGTTTCAAATAATTTGTTCTTGTACAAATTAAAGTCACATGTCTATGATTAATGTATTAACTGGTGTTTTTATGTTAACTTTCTGTAAAAGATAAAAAATGAGTTCTGCCATATGGCTTGAACCAGCTGTTGTGGAAGTAGTCCAGTAATACTACAATAGAGGGGTGAGTAGCTGTAAAGTTGTAAAGAATATTCCTTTACTCACATATGCATTTTATGTTTAAGGTAGACTGTTTAAACATTTTATGTTCATTACTGCCTGGGCTAGTTCTGGACTCATTATTTCGATACATTGAATGTAGTGTCCATAGATAGATGTTTTAGTACACATGTTTTGGTAGGTGAGGCAATAAGTGTTTGTTAACCCAATTTTCCTGACATGTCAAGCGTTTCTCCTGATCTTGACTACAAGTATATTATTTACTCCGACTTTATATTTATTTATGCTGTCATGAGCCATTAATGAGGAATCCGTATGAAATCTAATGGATGGGATGTATTTTATTTTGGATTGCAACAAGAGGTATGAATGTTAATTCAGGCCCTGACACGATCTTAACTCTAATCATACATAAATTTCATTTAAATTGGGTAAATAATTACGAGTTTGCAAGTGTAAGAACATGCTAGTTCTTACTTATATCTTGAACCCTAGAGAGGTTTATATAATAAATAATAGGTTTATTAAATGGCCAGTAACTGTAGCTAACATTCTAAACCAGACGCCATTTTGCAATGTGGAAGAATTTAGGCTTTTTTAAAGATTTATTTTCATTTTTTTTATTTATTAAGTCCCCTAAGGATTATAGCATGTAGCCCTGTTGCATTTAATAGCAGACCTCAAAACATATGATATTGGTTTCCTGTGGAATTAAATTCAGCCTGTATCTGAACTTTCATATATGTTTGTCATAAGAATTAATGAGACAGATTTAATATATAAATGGATTAAACAGCATAAAACCTTTCTGGAACCAGAGAGATAGTACACCATTCAAAATTTATACCCTTTAATATATGTTGTGATGGTGGTGAAGAATGATTTTTTTTTCTTTTACCTTTAATGCCTTAATACCTTAAATGTACACATTTTTGTCCACAAGGACAATTCAGCATTCTGATCCCTGTAGCTTTACTCAACACCAATATTCACAACTCTGGATCAGAAGCCACAAATATATTTTGCCAACAGAAATGAAAATACTCAAAATACTAAGACTCACAATTTAACAAAATCATAAGATAAGTCAAGCTATAAGAGTAGAATATGTCTAGATCTGTATTTTTTTTTTTTTTTGCAATATCTCATGTCTGCATAAATATGCATAGCGAATCCAATACAAAATTCCTTAAAAGTGTGCTTTGCAATAATTACCAGTTGATTTGCCTACATAGTTCAGTTACATTGATATGTGTGTCTTACTAATAACATCAGATCAAAAAATTTATGGAAGCCATCTGTTTCCAGTTCTATCATCAGACATAATGGCCATCTCTTTCATTTGTACTTTGATTTGCTTTGCTTGAGATCATGAGTGTTTTCAGGGGACATACAGTACGCACACTATACATTGTAGAGTTTGTATTCTTGTGAGTTTTCTCTTCTGTATACTTCATAGCTGTGATATTTTTCAAACAATGTTAAATAAAAATAACACCTACATGATCAGACACCCAGCTTGTAAAGTGAAAACTATTTTAGCCAGTGAAAGCCTCAGGGGCAGCTAGCGTGATTGGTAATAAAGCTAAAAATCATTTCAATATTTTCAGAGTGCAGCTATATTGTATAAATATATATCTTTGTTTTTGATGAGAAGTAAAATTCATTGGATTGCTTGTTTGTATGGTTGTAATTTGGTATACTGCACATAGCTATTCTAATATCCTGATAAAGGTAGAGTCTTCAATTTTTTTTATCAAAAGAATGTGGAACATATTTTTCTTTTTTAATTAATGAATAATCTACCATTAAACTCTTGATGTTTATGTTGATTTTTCTGCAATGTTAATATCTAATTAATGGCATTTTATGGCATTTAGGACATATTTTTAATAATATGATCACACCAATATGCTACCAAAGTAGAGGCAGGCTTTTGGATGCTGGATAAACATTTAGACTTGAGAAGAATAACTTGACCTGTTCTAGATCTAACCTGCTGGTGCTACAGAAACATATACACTGTGTGTACAAACCCAAACGAGATTTATCCTCTTACACTTTACATAATTGAATACATTATTGGAAATGTTTGCTTTGTATCTTCCAAATGGTAAATCTATTGCAATGTTCCATAAATAGCTGCCTGAATAGCATAAATTTTTGACTTGACTGAAATCTTTATCGGGATGTTAAAACCTCAGCCTGCATTTTTATTCATCCATTCTCTATTTTCAAAATTATATGCAAGTGACTCTTACGACCTGTTCTTTTTCTCTACACAACATGGTGCATCCTCCCTGTTGTTTCGGAAAGGTTTTAGTGTCACCATGACAGTGATATATCATTACTGATACGTACAGTTCAAGTGCAAGTAGCTTTAGAGATCTCTATGCCCTTTGCTTTTTAACTGCATCAAAAAAGCATTCATCAATCAGAAGCTGTGTGAGGTTGCATCAGCTTGAGGAGGGAGTGGTAGCTATATAGGTTGATGGGGTACTATTTTAATTGGATTCCAGCTTCTCTCCAGCATTCCCAGGTCAAGCTATTGGTGTTGGTGCTCTCTGGCTGGAGATTTATTTTATCCATTACTGCCTAACCTCCTTTCTGATGGAGATCAGCATTCCCTACTCTCATCTCTGTGCCGCTTTGCACTCCTGGCTACTCACATAACTCCCATCTTTGCATCTCTCACATTGCCCCTTAATCTGTGTGTTTATTTAGTGTGGTCCTGTAGCAGGTGGAAGTTCTAAGCCACAGCCCACATGCTTTCTGATGATCTACACTTGAAAGCTTGCCTTGTTCTTTCCTGTTTTCCACCAGATAATTTTCAATATCACTTTATCACAATATCACAAGTGCACACACACATGCACACACACACACACACACGCAAATTCATGTGCACGTGTGTGCACCCACCCACCCACGCTTAGTCTTACACTTATACAAACACATCATCCAAACTTGAGACCTTTCATGCCTTATATAGTTGCATCTAAGCTTAGACTTCCCAAATTGCTGCACAACCACACCATTAGTGTAGTTTTCATTTATCTATTTCCAAATAGGCTATGTGCCGCTTTGAAATCTCGCATTCGTCTGATGCTAACTGTGAGTAATGAGAATGATGCTAGTGATGCTGGCAAATTGATTTTAGAGGTGAGATTGTAATGAGCCCATCAAAGAGATGAAATGAAGAACAGTAGTGAGAACTGCAACTCGATTAAAGTGTTGTCTCATTGAATGCCATGTAATCTGTGTGAGGTAATTATTCTTGCATATGTCTTTGGTTTCATCAGAAAAAACACAACAGACATTTAGATTAAGACATTTAAAATAATGTACCAGCAGTATACCCATTTATTTGTAAATCATTGCATAATTTAGGAGTGAATGGAAAATGTCTGTGTAGATATAGTATCTATTTTACAAATGAGAGCTGTTTAGTGTGCCTCAGCCCAGGCTTGATAACATTTTTTCTCATCTTCACCAGTAGGTCAGTTTCTTGTGTTAGCGTTGGCACCAGTACCCTGTGTAGCTCAGCCAGAGGCAGATTATTAAAAAAGTAGCCTATTCATTTGGGGAAATGTTCAGCTCTGTTGTCAAACAATGCAATATCTGTGTTTTTTTTTTCTTTTGTATTTTTCTTTCCTGTTAATTTTGATCTGTTCATTTTATGCATTTTTGGTTTCCTATTTACTCTTGCAGACATCTGTGCCAACTTTTTCAGTGTTTGATATCCATGCCTTACATAAGACATATATGACAGGTATTGATCATGCCTTTTCGGGTCTGTAGGGGAAATGTCAAAAGGACATGTTTTCAAGCAGTCGGCTTGCTCTTCTACCTTGTTGTTCACATGTGTTCTTGTGGCAGGATGCTGCAACAGGTTGGGTATGAAATCTCAGCTAAGTTTACATTCAACACAGGAATACAAGGAGCAATGTAAATCCTTTAACTTGGATGCACTCAGTTAGAAAGGGGCTAACTTTGAGTATTCCATGCTCTCAGATGGGTGACCACTGCCATAAATCCTTTTCTCTGATCTTTTCTCCAGATTGTTTTCATTAAAGCACAGTTCAGTGTCCTCTATGCCTTGGCAAGTGTATGCTGGCAGACCTGATGCTTGCTGAAGGCCAGCTGAACATGCTAAAACGGGTGGAGGGGAAGAACGGGGTTGCACTGGAACTGAGTAATTTGCATGCATATTTCTTATAGACATTTACAATTAACTGTTTATTTATAATTTAGAATGCTGCAGAATACTTACAGAAGAATGAGAAAATACCTTTGATGAAGATGTATAAAGCACAGCAACGTTTTTTCAATTAAACAAAGGAGGTCAAGAAATTCTTATTTTTCCTCTCCTCAACACAGTCTCTGAGATTGTGTTTAAATCAGGGATTTCTCTGATCATTTCAAAATACTGTGTAATTGTGGGTGCTTAATTTTGCGTGATGCCACATGTTTCCCAAGGGGGTTGTGTAATCAAACCTGTAAACTCAACATCGATAGGAAGGATGGCATCTAATCACTTTCCATGTTGATTTTCATCAATCCTCTGAGTTTGTCTGTCAACACTTTCAGACTTCCTTTTTGCAATGACTGAAATCATGTATACTTTACACAGCCATGTGTGTTTGTGGTGAATATGAGTGTGCAGGTGTGTGTGGGTGTCTGGCCTACAGTGGTTCTGGAAAGTGCACTAACATTGCTGTAGTGTGTCTAACTGTTAACTTTTTAGCATTACACTTACACCTGGGGCCACAATCTACTGTGATAGCTACTCATGTGGATGTTGTAGGAGTGAAGTGAAACTCAGAATTTCTCTCTAGGCCCTTTCTATTACAGTCTGAGTAAGCTCTCTATGATATGTGGTTTAATTGGATTTAGTTTGGTGCTGACCCTTCACTCTGAAGACCACAGCATAAAAGTTTATGATATCTAAAAAAATAAAACCAGACATATATCCAACCTCCTAGAATGTTAACTATTGAAGCTATTTCATTTGGTAACCTGATTATTGGATTTAATTTATACTCAGACTCAAAGCAGTACAGGTAATATGAGCTCTGGGAGAGAAAGATAAATCACTGGAATCTCTTAAATAGTCCACAATCTTATATTTTTGAATCTTAATAAATCCTGCTCATGGCAAAATATCTAGTTCCTTAGTTATCACTTATTTTAGTAGATCACAGTTCAGATCTGTGCGCTCACCTGACATAAGTAGTTCTTCCCAATTGCCATGCACACATAAGTCATTAAATAGCTTAGCAGAATTAAGTAAATCCCTGGCTTTCAAGAGCCTGAACAAAACCTAGCTGCATTAATCGATAGAATGTATTTCTTGGAATAAGAATAAATGAGTGTCGAAGAATAAGAATAGTGCCGCCATAATAGATTTATCCATTTATAGGTTCAACCATTTGTTCTGCATTAACATAATTCTGAATTGCAGTTGTTGTGAATGTGCTGCTTAGTATCTTCACTATTACATAAATGAACTTATTATTCAATTGCACCTAAGATTGAAAGGAGGTCAAAAAAGAAACAAAAGAATCATCACGTCTCATGAAAATATTGTGCTATGCTGTAGAAATCTGCTTTGACTTGACAGTTATATGGACACTGCAGTCCCTCATTCAGATTGGTGGAATGATTTCATGTGGGAGGAGTCCTTGTGCAATAAAGTCGGGTTTAGTTAATTAGGCTATTTTAATAAGCAGATGGTTAAGAATTGCAGTCCATTATGAAGACCAAATGCCCCATTATCATAGGAATACATATAAAATAGCTTAACCAGTATAGTCTATTTTTATCCAGAATACATTTTTAAAATAAGGCATTATTTCTCGTTTTAGCTCGTACCTTTAAAGATCTCATTGTGTAGGACAAATATGGGACTGAAATGATATTTGATATTATTAGGCCTACTCCAGCATGGATATATTGTCCTTCAATCAAACCAAATAGTGGAAATTAAGCTTCTATTCTATTATTCATCCAAAATATTTCCTTAACAGAATTCTTTAGAGCTTTATTAAACACTGTGTATTTTGTTTTCTTTTCCATTCTCTTTTTGTTCTTCTCACATACTTATTTTTAGAATTTCCAGTGACCTATATATCAGATCTGTGCCTAGCTTTGCATTTCAGTGCTTGTCTGTAAGGAATACAACTGGATTCTCTATTATTAGTTACAGTTGAGATGTACATTTCCTAGCAGAGTATTTCTCAAATGTAAACATCACAGCTTATTTGATCCTGATAGAAACGACTACTTCAGCGTTATTTCATTATCATTAACGCAATGTGCAGTTACACTTTTAGAATTACCTTTTTAAGGTCTCTTACATACATCAATATATGATTGACTGTGCTACTTGTGATTTCGGATCCACTGCGCTTCTCTTTGAATACTCCCCCGCCTTATTTTTCCCTTTTACACCTCATTTAGTCCGCCACTCAAGACGGGACCTTGCAAGATTGATTAGAATCTATAACCCAAGGAGCATAAAACATTTTTTTGCTCTGATTAATAGGCAAGAGACTGTTGCGATATAAAAAAAAACTTGGTTTGACTTTTAAATGACATATTCAATAGAATGGAGTCCTCCACAGAAATGCCCTAGTAATATTTACTACACCTGCTACAACTGCTGAAAAAATTCATCATATCATATCTTTTGGTCTCTGAATATCTTCGGCGGGAAAACCTCTTTGCACACAACTGTTTCAATCAGTGCAAAATCGTGCCAGATGTCCCATATTTCCGTATGTTTATACGCATGACCCTCTGTTCAATAAAAAGAGCAACAAATTAAAGTTAATTGACAGCAGTGTCTTGTTATTTATATGTCTTCGGTTGTAAAGGGCGTTTAAGGAGTTGTGCGCTCTTGTGGTTGAACTGCCAAAACTAGTTTTTTGTAAAGGCACCCAAAAAAGTGCACATTAATATGAGCCTGTGGGAAATGAACAGTGTCACTGTCTGTGACTGGCAGAAAGGTGTAACACTTTGGACAACACTTACTGAGGACACTATCCTGTAATCAACCATGAGCTCAATTTTGTGATTGCTGTGTGCTCTAAACTCAGGCTGTCATTTTGGCGAATTGGTTTGTTGCACACTTTCAAAAACTCTTATTTGATTTAACACCGTCATATTTGACTTAACACATGTAAGCCTCTATTTGCAAAGTTTTGTGTTTGTGTTTTATTTAGTTTCAATTTATCCACATGTTTATGATCTGCTAGGCCATTGTGGCGACTCTTCTGTTTATTTAATACAATTGTATGATGAACAAAAATAAACAGACCAACCAAACAGACAATTCTTCTTTTCTTTCTGAAAACTGTGTCCTGACACAAAAGGGGGACGTTTATCCTGCGCTGGAAAGTAAATTCTTTTGAAGTGGAACTAATCATCTGAGGGATGGTTCCCGTTGTCCTAACAACACAGTTGAAATGGAAGGGGGCTCTCTTTTTGTTCAATCTATGTTTTCTTTCTTTCATTCAAAACCGAAGATGATAGTAGTTTCACGCCCTGTCCACCCACATTGTTGGCCGAAACCTTTGCTTTCTTTGTCGGTGAGTCTTTACCCGGAGACGCCGTGCACACGGCGGGTGACTCTTGGACGCGTGACGTCAGCCTGGCGCTTCTGCCTCCATAGTTTACGCCTCTTTATATCGTACAGAAGCGAATCTCACACCACATACTCCACACCAAACTAATGAAGGCAGCAACATCGGTTAAATGTGATGGTTTCTAGACCAGTTGAGAGAGGGTGAATCATTTTTTTAAAAACACCTCTTTGTCTCTTGTGCACCAGTCGGCAAAGTATTTATATTCAGACCTGTTTGTTTAATCAGATATACAACTTCAGGAAATGTATTTAGCCCCTAAACTGTGCCACACTGTCCTTGGGTGCATTGAGCACGTTTAAACTTTACAAGCAACAAAGCATTCACTCAGGTATTTTTATTTAATGTTCAAACACTGAATTAGAGCACTGGTCACGGGGTCATTACAGCATTTTACTTAACATGGAGCAATAAAGTGTTCCCGGTTTGTCCAATTAAAAGATCAACAATGTCATAAAGTAAGCTTGTGTGGACGACTTTTGCAGATATCCCTAATAGGCTATATACCTTATTTCTAAGGTACAAACCCCTTTTTAAACTGTTTTAGGGTAGCCGCCCGTAGAATGAGTATCTCTGGCCTCTGGGACCTTTCAGTCAAGAATCCTATCTCTTAATTGCCATTACTAAATCTTTTCCCTTCCCAACTACCTTTTTCCTCACGACGTTATAAACACTTGAACCTTCACGGAACGCAGAAGAAGCGAAGCATTTTATTGTCACCGCGGGGTTGCCTATAGAGTTCACAAAGCAGTCACATGCGGGGAAAGTAAACCATTGTGGCTCCAGTCGAAAAGAGCAAGAAGTTTTATTGTGGCACAAAAGGCCTAACAGCGTTACTGGGAGTTTTTCACCATTTTGCAGCTTGGTAAGGTAAAATGTAGAATAATTCTTAGAGCTTTAAATGATTGCATTTAAATGATGAAATGATTTTATTCTTATTTGTTGTTATTTTTCAGCAATAAATCTTCCTATCTGTTTGTCGCTCTGATGCCCTGCCTGTGAAACATCTTTGTTGTGCCTGTGGGTTTTGCCCATGCCAGGGATTGTCTTCAGGTTGATGCCGCTTTAGTAAAAGTGTAGGCAGGTGATGTCACACTCAGGGGGATCCCATCCGTGGCACTGTGTGTATAGCAACTGGGACAAAAATTAGAGTAAAAAAAGACTACAGACTTGGAGTAAACAAATGGGGGTGTTTACTAAGAATTGCATACTTTACATAGCACAAAATTTGGAATATAAACCAAAGTAAAAATAAAAGATTGAAGATCAGTTATAATTGTGTGTTCCTTCATTTGATTAATCAGGAACTTGATATTAGTTCAAAAGCTGAATTCTGAAACAGCAAAAAAATCCAACTGTTATTCATTTATAAAGCAGCATTGATGTGGACAGTCCCGAAATCCCTTGGCGAGAGTATTTTTGTCCGTCTATTCTGTGCCAGCTGGCTCTCCCTTTTTTGGAACAATAGGCAGCAGCTACACAATCGTGATAATAATCTTAATCATCCCAGACATGAACAGTCACATTTGATTGGACATTCTTGTGTTCACAACATTGTTTCCTTTTCAGTTAACTAGCCTTATAACATTCAAAAGCAATTAAATTTTTTGTAAGATGTGGTTTGTCCCTTACTGTTGATGATTTTGCATTCACACTCACATTTAGAGATCACAGTTTGATTCTTGGTTATATGTATGTGTGTGGAGACCCAAACGAGACCCAAGTGATCTCAAATCATTATGGCGGCTGACAGTTTGAATAGTAAATAAAGTAGCATGTCTCTTATTTTAAATGAGTTATGCTGTGTATAATAACATTTGCCTTAGATCAATCAGCATATATATAGCATATATATATGTGTGTGTGTGTGTGTGTGTGTGTGTGTGTGTGTGTGTGTGTGTGTGTGTGTGTGTGTGTGTGTGTGTGTGTGTGTGTGTTTGTATAAACGTGGTTAAATCTTGTTAAAACGTCTGTTGAAGCAGTTTGTTGTAAATAGTATGCAAATAGTAATAATAATTATAATACTAATACTACTACTAATAATAAGCAATAAACTGACCCACAGTGTGAATGTGTGTGTGAATGGTGCCTTTGATAGACAGATGTCTCTTCAAGTGTGTATTCCTGCTTCATTCCCAGTGTTCCTAGGGTAGGTTGAATAAATTAATTCATCTTTGTATGACATAGAATTTACCATGACTATTGTATGTACACTTACCGAACACTTCATAAGGAACACTATACTAATACTGGCTACTACCATCCTTTCCTCGCAAAACAGCATCACTTATTTGTGACATGGACTTCACTAAATGTTTGCAACATTCCTTTGAGGTTCTGTTCAATGTTGACACGTGTTCTGTTCAGGTGCACTTTCTCCTGTTGTACTACATACGGATAAGGTGATTGGAAAGACCACTGAATAACAATGAATTCATTATAATGTTCATGAAACTAGTTTGAGATGACTTTTGCTTTGTGACACGGTGCATGCTCATGCACCGTGGTCACCGTGGTCATGGTCAGATAATACCAATTAATTATCACTTGAATGTCACATTCACAGCCCTAAATGGTTATACATGATCAGCCACAATAATTAAAAAGGATGTGACATTCAAGTGATAATTAATTGGTATTATCTGACCCAAAAAAAGTGCCAAGAAAACATGTCCAACTCCATTACACTACATGGGCTGTTGACACAATACAAGTTGGATGTTAGAAGATATATTATTTCTTAATCTTCATCTGTCTGATGGATGCCTGCAATCTTTTGTGATAGATTTGTATTTAGAGTTATCAAGGATTCACTCTATCCTGAGTAGAGCCCTGGTATGAGCTGAAGAGAAGCAGTCCCATAGTTATTCCTTGGTCTTATTAGACCATAGCACCTTTTACAACATTTTTGGTTGTTACACAGGCTTTATTTTCATGGAGGATTTATTGACTCAACTCAGTTATATGACAAATACAAGAGATTGTTGTCACATGCAGGGCATGACTAGTTCTTGTCAGGTATTCCTGCAGCTCATTTAAAGTTGCTTTAGGTGTCTTGGCAGATTTTTCTTTTTCTTTTTTGTCAGTTTTGGAAGGACATTCTGTTCTTGATAGTGCCATTCTGGTTCCCCATTTTCTCTACTTGTTAATGATGGCCTTCCTGGTGTTCCATGTTTCATATGGTCATTTGACTATGAGACCCTATATATGCTCTCTATGCTCTTTGTAGACCATGGCATAAGCAATGAGAAACCAAGAAGAGCCTATAGAAACAGCTTCATTTAAGTTAAGTTATCCAGTTTGCATGTGAACTTTGTTAGCTGTCTCCAAATACACTGTCAGCAAATCGTAAGAAACTGTTTTTTGCTTATTACAGCTCTTAGTTCGTATCTTTTGACATCTCTCTCTGCACTCTGATCTTAAACCTACCATTTTGTGAGCTGTTAACTAGTGCTGCTAGCATAGTTGAGTGATTCCTTCCTCCACTACACTCCATTAACATGGAGCTGTAGTTGGTTAACCTCTATTTACTCTTCATTCTCTGCAATATGGCAGTGTCCTGCAGTCTCCTGAGTAGCAGAGTTGTGGCTATGCATGGCTAATGCGATTGTGTGTGTCTCCCTAATTACAATACCCTAGCTCACTGTTGAGCCTGCTAAGTTAACCATACCACTACTGTACAACTTTATACAGTGGGCTGTAATGTGGTCTCCTGCCACTGGCCAGTGTATTGTCATAGATTTTTTTAGGCATATGCCACTGTCTACTTGACCAATGGGCCTATGGTTACACACTGCTATTGTGTAGCTAGAATATAGTTCTCTCATAGCTAGCCTACTACATTTGTCACTGTGCTGAGAATACAAAACTTAGGATGGAGAAGGATTTCTTACAATAATCTCCAATTTCTCTACTTGGTTATTTTTCCATTAATTTTCTAGGCTACATTTCCCCACTGCTGAATATTATTGAATTTTCTACCATTTACATCTCTTGTACAGAGTGTGGGGTGAAGTCAATAGCAAATCCTAATTTTAGAGTGAAGACTGACCCATGTGGTTTGTAAATACTATCACAACTACATAACATCATACATGCTCACCTTCCTCACACACCTTATGGTGCTCAATACCACAGCAATGGCCCTAACATAGAAACAGACCACACAATTAATTGGTGTAAAGTTAAAGTAATTGGGAATGCTATTTACCCTGTTATCTCATGAGAAGCAGACATTTTCATGCTTTTCCAGACGATTCAGACAGGCCATTATGTGCAGTACTAACCCCTGTTGAAGACATTACAATCACTGACTATAGCAGCAGCAGTTGTTCCCATTGGCCTGTTAAAAAGAAAATCCTTACATGAGTGGGCTATCAACTGACTGAACCCTAAACTCTACAAACATAAAGATACCCATCCTTGTTTCAATAAGGGGGACAAGAGCTGTATCTTGTCCCATCATTGAGTGTCCTCTCTCAGTGGCTGGAGGCACAATGTGGAATGTACCAACAACTGAATCTGAGTTCTGTCTGGCCCTTAAATTCTTCTTCCTGGTTTTGAAACATTGTCATGTTTGTATTGATATGCCATAGTTGCCATGAATTCATGCCATGAATCTCTTTCCTTGCATGAAAACACCCCAGCCCATTATTACCCTCACTGAGCGCAACTCACTTGTTGGTAATATATATACCTGGCAGAGTAATGTGTGCACCCAGATCTGGGAGAGGTGCCTGTGGTTTTCCTTGTGAAGCCAAACATTCCACTGGGATAGGGTGCCTATGACTGTGTTGGCAATTGGCCTACAACATCTTGGCAAATTCCACCCTGAGTAGATCTGTTGTCCCAAATGACAGAGAGATTTGACACCCTCATCCAGATTACCTGCACCTCTGGATTTTCTAACTTTCAGAATGAAGTGCAGATTAAATGAGACGGCAGTTCTGGAATCAATGCAAATTACATATGTAACTGTTGTTCGATGAACTCCAAATAACTGCTACAGTCATTCAGAATGATCCAAGATCTAGATTGAGCTTGTAAAGTGTATCTAGGGAAAGATGGTTAAATGATAAAAACACATGAATTTTTTTTTTTTTTTTTGTGAAAATGTTAACTTCAGGATTTTATTGGTAGATTTTAGTTTATGTGATTTAATGAAGTTATCCAGATAACCAGGTGTTACAAAATGCCTTATTACTGTATTGCATTTCACACAAAAGGCATGCCCAAACAAATTTTTAGAATTGTTTTAGAAAACTTTTAGAAAGGGAAACATCCTTCAGGTGTTTTTAAAGGTTCTCCAGATAATTTAGTGTTTCTAGCCTCCAAACTGAGGAACACTATTATAGGGTTCTACACAAAACCTTTAATGGTCTTGTGTAGAACTACTCAGACTAAGTGTGTATCATTATTGTAATATTTTCTTTTGATGAAGGCCAAGTGATGGTTTAAATATAGGATTTTAAATGTACATATTAATTAAATGGTTTAATTAATTGAAGAAAAGTTAAATAATTTCAGCACCTATGCTTATTTTTCATGCAATTTATTTTCCATAAGATCAATTCAGCAGGGTGTGGAAGCAATATACATGAATATGCTTTCTGATCCAAATCCACGCTGCCAGCCTAGTGATTATACCCAGGGCTTATTACTAGCACTGCTTGCTCAATACATTCTGACATTTATTTGGGTGTTACACTAATAATGGCTAATTACTTCGCTTTGACACACATATAACTGTTGCCTGAAACTATTGCTTAAACATATTTTATAATAAAGAAGTCTGTCTATCATTCTGTCAGTCTGTCTGTCTGTCTGTCTGTCTGTCTGTCTGTCTGTCTCTCTCTCTCTCTCTCTCTCTCTCTCTCTCTCTCTCTCTCTGCCTGTTTGTGTGTGTTGGGAATGGGACAAAGGGGGTGGGTTTTGGGATTCTAATAACTTCTAAGAAAAAAGATGTTTTCTTTGCATTTTAATACCTAAGAAGTACATGGGACTTTCTCCAATTAGTTGTTGTAGCTTATAATCTAGAAAAAACGACAACTGATAAATCCCCATTTCGGCCAATGGCCAGAATCACGATATAGAAAGATCATTATCTTTAGTTCTTCCCTAGTGAACATTCTCAGTAAATTGCAAGACTAGGCCTCAAACATGGCAGGCTTTAAAATTTATATTTGAAATGTTTTGTTTGATCTTGTAGCTTACTGAAAACACTTTTTGCGTCTAAAAGTTGCCTAGCAACAGCAAACAAAGGCAGGGAATATTTCAAGTTTCCCGCGGTGCAGCCAGTCCACTGGAGTCTTTGATCTTGACTGGGAAAATAGCTGAGTGGGCACTACTGACATTTTTCTTTCATTCAGCGTCCTTTTAGCCCCCTTTGCTTTGCCCAAAGCCCCCAAAACACCCCATCTTCATCTGCCCCCTAAATCCACCCCTGTTAATCACACAAACCAAAAACTTCATTCAGTCTTTACAGTGTCTTTACTAAGATGTTATGTTTTAGAACTGGGGCATTTATTGCATATTTGTTTAAAAAATTATTTTAATTTTATAACTTTCATTTCATATTTCATTATAAACCCAAGTTTTTGTTCAGTATTGGCATTAAAATGAGTCATACTGAAGACATTGCTACATGTATAATACTATACATTAGATATTTTATTCCTCCATCTTATATTGTTAAACTACTTAAATTCTAGAAAACATATAGTAAAATTACAACAATACAATCTAGAATAAACATATTCTAAACCTGTAAATACTGAAGCTGCTGTGGACATTCATGATCATGACATAGATGGACAGGATTTATTATTGAATTAGTATTGATTTGCAGAATACTGGAAATAATAAAAAGCAATCATGCCATTATATACATTGTATATAAACAAGATATATACCAATGTTTGTTATGGAGACTTATTACAATCTCAATTTACTTGCAAAAAAAAAAAAAACTATAATTGCTTAGTAAAGAAATTTTAATTAAACACAAACACAAACACACACACACACACACACACACACACATATATATATATATATATATATATATATATATATATATATATATATATATATATATATATATATACCATCTATACACAGCATGTTCCAGTAATAAATTCTAATGTATTTATTGATTGTGTCTTGTATGTTTTTTACATAAACGATTAACTTTGTTCAACCAGTTGTTTACATTTAATACATTTAGTTTGTGCTCTTCTTATTGTATGAGCAGATAATAGTTATATTAACATAATTTGCAATGATGGTGAAATGTCTTGCTATATCCAGTACGCATATAAAATGCATACTGATTAATTACAGTTTACCAAGCATTACTTGTTTTCCATATTCTCACAGCACAAGGTCAAAATCTGACACAAATGATTGATTTGGCTTCTCTAAATATAGCTAGACTATATGTGACATTTCTAAAAACAATTCTGCTACAGAAGGCATGGGGGTGGGGTGGCATTCATCAATTCTCTCTTTTGGGTTCAAAGTGGGATTTATTGTGCTCATCGTTGTGTCTGTGCCACACATTTTATTTATAAAACTGTGAAATCTGTTCAGGGACCCCAACATTTTTGAACCACCAAGGGTGTCATTTGCCAGAGGAAGCGAAGTGAGACAAACTGCCCACCCCCAGTCCGTCTGGAAACATCTTGTTTTCCAAGCTGCAAGGTAAGCACTATGCTATTGTCAATCAGTTGTCATAATTAAGAGGGGATGGCCTTTCTGTACTGAGTACCTACCACAAAGAAACGGAAACGTTCTGCGGCCTTATATGCCTGAAGTCCATGATTCTATAGTTAACTAAGACTTGTCAAGAGCGATGAAGATATCTTCTGTCAGAGACTCAGGAAAAATTGCTCAGGCTGAGGTAGGTTCTCTATTACCTCTAATGCTTCTATGGAAAAGCGCTGAACCAAATTTCTTTATATATCTGAAGTATTTTGAAGTATATAAAAGGTTATTTTTAAGCATCACACTGTCTTAAAAACATTTCTTAATAATATTCTATGTACACACTGATGCCTTTTAAAAGAAAAGCAAGTTATATCACAATTTTTAGAACTTTGTGAGTTTTCAATTCTATGGTCTACAAGCAAAACCAAAGTAAATAAGGTAAGTATAACTTTAAGACCTAAACCTTATGTATGCAAATTATTGGTAATGATGATTACAAAATGTAAACAGGGCACTATCTTGTGTGTAATACAGAAGATTTCCTCCACATCAGTGTATATATGTTCTTTCAAAAAATCAAGCCTGTTAAAACTATTTGAGGCACCACTGAACATACAGGTGCTATATATTTGTTGTGGAGTTCCTCCATCAGTAAGCACCAAATATCCGCACCTGCCAAAGCTTTGAAGAGCTTGTGAGGTCAGATTGTCAATTATGGTCTGTGCCCACTTTGCACTTCCTCTCTGCATTCACACAAATCCATTCGCCACACAATGCATTTTAAATCAAAGCCACATCACCCTAACATGCCTTAGGAAACATTAAGCCATAGTATGTTACTTTCATGTGTGATAGCATGACTCCTTTGGGCTTTGAAGTGCTCCCTTTTTAATGCTTTATTAATAATAACACTCTGTGGCTTCCTCTGACTGCATGGATGCTGCTTTGCGTATCTCTCTCTCTCTCTCTCTCTCTCTCTCTCTCTCTCTCTCTCTCTCTCTTTCTCTCTCTCCCTCTTCCTCAGTCTCTAAAGCAGGTCATCAGGGGTTTGTTTGTGGGCTTGTGATTAGACAGCATACAGGCACTTCAGTGATGCCAGAATTCAACCTTGCACTCAGAAAGTGGCTGAAGAACAACCCTGCTATTTGACACATTCTCATTCTAACCTACTGCCCATCAATGTTCTAGCACCAGCAGCAGGGGGAGCATCAGGATTACACACCCTGCTTAATTTGTGTGTGTGTGTGTGTGTGTGTGTGTGTGTGTGTGTATGTGTGTGTGTGTGTGTGTGTGCATGTGTGTGTGTGTGTGTGTGTGTGTGTGTGTGTGTGTGTGTGTGTGCGTGCATGCATGCGGGTGTGTGTGTTTGTGTGTGTTTGTGTGTGTGCATATGGTGGGTTTGTGTGTAGAAAAGAATAAAGATCAACACAGTAGAAGCTGAGATTGTAACTATTTTTGTGTGACTGTATTGTTGTCCACAACTGTATTTCTTATTTAACATCAACAAATTCTTACAAAATGTTCACTTACTGTCTTTTTTTGCCATAATTCTTGTGTTTTTTAAAACACTTAAAGATTATTTATCTACTCTGTGATTTGTAAAGACAGTAAAATTGTGATGAAAATGGAATAAAGAAATAAAGTTGTAAACCTTTAATTTTGCAACAATGTGAAATTTTGGAAACGGTTTATTTTTTCTGTGTATGCATTTATATTTTATCATATAGCATAGATATTTATACAATAAAAAGTCTTATATTAAATACTTTTTTCTTATCATTATATTACAATGATACAAATAATAGGATTGTACCGAAATTGTACCAAACTAAGGTACAATCTTATAAC
This sequence comes from Tachysurus vachellii, assembly GCF_030014155.1. Taxonomy (NCBI): domain Eukaryota; kingdom Metazoa; phylum Chordata; class Actinopteri; order Siluriformes; family Bagridae; genus Tachysurus; species Tachysurus vachellii. The sequence goes on from NC_083472.1 coordinate 12,753,126, forward strand.
TGAAGCAGCATCATTTGCTGTATAGCGCTTAGGGCTCTTATCCTGCTAGCCAATGAATCCTCTCTTATGTGCTTGCCATGATGCAAGCGCTCCAATCTGGCTCCACCGAGAGGTCATGCCCCCTTCGGGCCTGTGCCAGCTTCGCACTTCGTCTCTAGCGGCATTGGGGCACCTGGCTCTCCTTCCCACTGTGGAAGGCCAGATCAATGGCACAAGCTATCCGAGCAGAATGACCAGAGGTTGGAATCAAAGACCCTCATTTGGCCACCCAGGCCACTGCTGCCTCCTTTTCCCCTTTAGTTTGCACCTGGGTAGCATGGGCTTTGGCTTGGGTAGCCTGCATAGTGAGGTCAGAGGTCAAGCCCATCTGTCCGGTCTACTTCAGCCGAAGAAGGGATTGAGTCTGGTTTTAATGAAGTGCCGCCAAACACACACATGCATTTATTCCATGTGCCATGTTTATTATAAAAATGTTTTTTTTACAGGATTTGAAATCAGAGCACTGATTCTGGCTCTTTGGTCTGCACCACTTGTTATGTCAGGACAGCTTATTTTAAGTATTGCGGATGTTAAGTTTGAGTTTGTTGAAAGGGGTTTTGTCTTTAATGTAAACTGAAATTATTTTTTACTTTTATAAGAGAGAAAAAGCACACAGAGTTTTATTCCTTTCATGGTTTTTTCCGTTTTATTAATTGGCTACTTATTACAGAATAGATAATTTAGCCATCACATTTTAATACAGCAGTCCTGTTCTCCCAAATGTTGGTCATATGGTGAAAAGAAAGGCAATTATTTTCATGCAGCTGTCAATATATGCAGTCTAATTAAACATCCTTTCTTGAGCCACTAATAAAAATGAACAACTCCAAGGGATTTCAAGTCTTTATGAAATTCTTTTACTGCCCAGGCCCCCAGTCCATGGCTTGATCCCTCTATGTATCTTAGTTCTGTGAAGGGGGATGAAAGGGGGATGCAACCAGAGAGAAAGAGAGGGAGCAGAAGAAAAAAAGGCAAGTTTGGCAAGTGAAGGAGCGAAGGGGGAGACAGATGGCATGAAGTCTGCAGCTCTCTGGCGCTGGGCTCATGGCGCTAAAATCCTCCCTCTCACACATTCCAAGAAATCCAACCAGGGAGGCTCAGGAGTGTGCGCCACCACTCTTGCAATGAAGCATCTGACAAAGATAGGGAAGCTGACACTCTCTCTCCTCATTTCTCTCTCTCTCTCTCTCTCTCTCTCTCTCTCTCTCTCTCTCTCTCTCACTGTCTCTCTCATAGACACGCATACCTATCCACTTTTACAATATTTATTAGCTTCTATGTAACCCATAGCAGGGTTTATTGGCTTGTTAAAGTAGGAGAGCTGAGACTAAAGACTACTGGGCCATGTAAGGTAATGTGGTGAGTTGCAAAAATCAGAACAAATGGTACTTAACTGTAAAATCCACTAAAAACTGGACAAAGTTGGACATGTAAATATAAAAAAGTTTCAGAATCTGCTTTTGATAAAACACCTACAATCCATAAATTATATGTTTGCATACATTTATTTTATTCAAATATTTTTACATGTCTGCAAGCCAAATATTTACATGTGAAGGTAAGTCAGCTTCTGCTATGCATGCATTTTCTCCTCTTGGCAATTTTTTAAGAATTATTAAGCGTAAAGTTACTACTGATAGCTGTTGATATAAAATGTCCAAATCTTTACCCTGTCAACCACATATGGGCCTTACTTTTCATATATATCTTTTTTAATAGTGGCAGTGATTTGCTATTGCATTGGTGTTTACTGAACGGTTGGGATCAGCTATGCCCACTGACTCCACAACACACAGCACACACATACCTTAGCACTCTCCTGGTATACATAGATTATACACATACATATATTTTCACACTCTTGGGGTGAATAACTGCACCGAGCCTTCTGCTTGTGCATGCCTTACTAATAAATGACTCAACTGGGAATATGTAATACTATTAAAAGGTCAGTTGAGACATGTGTATCACACTTCTGTTAACAAAAATAGGAAAAGAACAATCTCTGCATATCCATATTCAAGGCTACTGTTCCTCACACTGAAAGTGATTTTATCTTTTATCCCTGTTATTTACATGCTTACCGTTTTGGAAATACCATAACAGTCTGTATTTAGTAGATCTGAGTTATAGTGCTTTTCTCATTATTAAATTTGTTTCATAATTTATGCAAGTACTCCGTCCAGGGTGTAACCTGCCTTGATGCCCAATGACGCCTGAGATAGGCACAGGCTCCCCGTGACCCGAGGTAGTTCGGATAAGCGGTAGAAGATGAATGAATGAATGAATGAATTTATGCAAGTTGATCCTCAAAAACAGAGCGGTACCGTAGCATTTCCACAGACCAGCGACAATGAAGGAAATGTCCCCATTCTAGGTTTATCTGAATTATTATTATTATTATTATTATTATTATTATTATTATTATTATTATTATTATTATTATTATACCAATAATTTGTAGTAGTAGTTCAAGCAGTGTGAAAATTGATATGAAAACATTAAGAAAAATGTTGTTACTATGCATGTTTATTAATGGTGTTGTTTAATAGCTTGTTATTGGAGAACAACTCAGTGAACATCTGCTCTGGTGTAGTTTTTTCCGTATAGCAGGTGTACAATATTTGATTCCCAACACCCTCAGTTTTTCACTCATCAGATAAAACAAGGCAATGAACTAAAATTGGTCTGAGTTGTTAAAATTCTTTACCTTTACAGCTATAAGACAGATTTTTTTTGTTGATGGCCTTTTATGGCACTGCCAACTGACCTTTAATGGATATGATGAAAGCAGAACCAATCCCTGTCATGTCTCACGACTACTTTTACCTTGATAAGAAGAAAAGGCAATAATATAACAACACAAAGCTTGCCTCTTTTGAAATAGCTGCTTTCTCATTATTTGTGGCTATGGAACAGTAATTATATTAAATTGCTTGGTTGAAGCAATCTATCTGATTTTGGAATGCCATGCTGCATATGTGTCATACATTTAAGTAGCTGGCCTGTGAATAAGAGGTAATTGTAGTGCTATATACTTCACTAGATTCAGTGAAGGTTGAGGCCTCATCCATCCATCTCTCTCTAACACACACACACACACACACACACACACACACACACACACACACACACACACACACACACGCACACACACACACACGCTGTCTCATGCCTCTGTTATGGAGTTTTACCCCCTACAACAGAGGCCTCATCCTGGGAAATTGAGCAATTTCTGATTGAAAACAGTGCCTGTAATTAGAGCACTCACTATTTGTAACGACTTGGCATTACATTAGCATGCAAAGCTGCCAGCCATCTAATCTGGGGAAATACGTTTGTTTCCTTAATTGCCCTCTTAGGACAAAAGTGTGGGTGTATGGTAGAAAATGCTAACATATCTGTGTGCAGGAGGAGGAAGGAAGACTTTAGCTCAGAGGTTAAATGTTTAAACACACATGCACACACACATGCACACACATGCACACACACACACCTTAGTGTGCACATAAAATAGGTCTATGGACATTGATTTAACCTGGAGACCAATTTCTGTGTCAGATGACAGTACTATTCCCATGCTTATTAAGAAACACAATTTACTGCACATAAATATCCATCAATTCACATTTTATTCATTGGTGTGGGGTGTGTCATACATCCATAATATTCACTAACCTTAGAAATAAACTACCTCAACAAGTTTGGGGGTCATCTTCCTGTTTGACCCATGCAGGTGATGCCACATATATTCATGCCACATATATTAAGTCATGTTATTTCTTGCAAACGTTTAACTATAGTTATTACTATAATGGAGAAACAGTAAATGACTTTAGAATAAATGAATAAATAAGAAATAAATTTTTGATATTTATTCAAACTATAATATAACACCGGTATATATGTTGTCAAACTAATAAATAAGAAAATATCTAAGTAATGAATGAATGAATGAATGAATGAATGAATCAATCAATTGAAATGCGACGTTTAAATAGAACTTGTCTCTCTGGGAGTGTATCGTCTTTAAATCAAAGCTTTTTCACTTCAGATTAATCTTCATTTTCTTACAGATTGATTATATATATATATATATATATATATATATATATATATATATATATATATATATATATATATATATATGTGTGTGTGTAAAGCTCTCAGTAGTCCGATAAATGCCTATACAGTTCTAAATATACTTATTTATACTCAAACAGCTCAAACATACTTATATGTATTGGGGAAATAACTTCATCCTTTAATTTGCCGCTAAGACGCAGAGTGTCGAGCGTTTGTGCGCAATAATACAACGCACTGAACTTTGGCACTGAAGTAGGTGTAAACAGAGAAGTGGGAAAGGCTACTCATTAACGGACCTGCTTTGGGAAGAGATAAATTAGATGTGTGTTACGGCTCCAAAGATCATTATAACTGTACTCTTACAAACTTCAGAAGTCTTATATGTTCTTCTGTTATCTTCCTGTAAAAAAAAAATTCTTACCATTAAGTATCGAGTGTTTCAAAACAAGATCCAAAGTAGAATATTTCTTTTTTTAGATCCTTAATTTTATAACCAATCTTATAACCAAGAATCCCGAGCGTGTTATAACACAAACCATTTTACTTTATCTTCATACTAGTGTCAAAATAAGTGTTTCTTTATTTTAAGTGTATGGCGAAATCTCTGCTATCTGTGGACTGATACAATAAATAATCGTAATACTGAGAAAGAGTTTCAGCACATTTTTATTTGGTAAGATTTATTGATTAATATTTGTAATTATCTATACTATGGACTTTTTTAATTTAATTTCTTAATTTAGAAAAATCGCAGATTTATTTTGAAGATTGTTGCTCTCTAAAATGTATTTATTTGTTGTATTTATTCTCCCAAAATTAGTCTCATAAACTTAGTTTCATTTCATGTTTCCCTTTAATTTCAGCAGAATGAATTTTGTTATGAACATTTTTATTAACACTTCAATTCTAAACATTTGATTGCTTATCATGTTATATCAAATATTGTAAAAGCCCAAGAAATGACAATTAAAGTAAAATAGACTGTGAAAGTGTATTGTAGACATTTCTCTCAGTGGTACTCTCAACTAATGTATATGTGTTTTTTAATAGCAACAAATTATTTATGTTTTTGACTTTACAAGATATAAATTCAGAATGGTCAAAGAAGACAAATAGCATACATAGCATTTGTAATAGTTTATAGGTTATCACATTTTTGCATGAGAAAACATTGCATCAAAAAGCCTGGTTTTAGGATCTTGAATAAATGGTACAAATCATATTTGCTAAAATACTTTTCCCATTAATCGTTTTATCCTTTTGACTATTCCAAGTGCCTACTTGATCAACTGCGATTATAAACTTCGGCATACATTAGAGTAGCTGGATAGGGAGACGACAATGAAGCAAATTAGCCAGTAAAGTAGCTCATCCTGGCACATCTAAAATAACTCTTTCTTCGTTAAATGTAAAGCATCAGTGCTGCCTGGCTCATGAATGGTTGTAACTTCCTTAAACGTGCCACTGGAATCTAAAGCCAAATGGCTTTGGAGAAGCCATGAATTGGGCCCGTGTGTACATTGAGGGTGTAAGTGTTCTAGCAACAAAGGCGCTTTAATCCAAGTAATTTACACAATGCAAAGGGTCGTGTTTACATGGTGTAAAGGAGGGTCTTGCTTTTGCTCCACAGCTCAAGTGGCGCGTCCTAAGGTGAAAGGGGCCTGTTTGGGATCACACACACACACACACTCACACACACACACACACACACACACACACACACACACACACACACACACACACACACACACACACACACTTTAAAGTACTTCATTTGGGCGATGCACCCTATTATTACTATACTACTACTACTACTAGTACACAAAATGTGCATTAGACCTTCATGAAAACAAATGCATGTAGAAATGAGTATTTTATACTATAAAAATAACTTTACAGAAAGAAAGAAAGAAAGAAAGAAAGAAAGAAAGAAAGAAAGAAAGAAAGAAAGAAAGAAAAAATAATGTATGTAAAATAAAATACATAAATAAAATATTAATGGAAATATAAATCAATTTTAAAAAGTTGCTTGTATACAGTTATTTCACACCAGCACACATTTACACATTTAAACACATTTACACAAACACGTGTGACACTAAAAAACTTCACTTTGTCTAATTTTCTCATTTAACCGAATCTTTGTGTGTTAAAGTCAAGCATCAGACTGAACAAGAACAAGAACAACAAGAACAAGAACAACAACAACAACAAATCCTAACATAAAAAACAACAACGTCCTGCATCCTGATGAACTTCCAACAAACAGGACTATTAGTCATTTGACACCGACATCAATAAAGACAGTAAGAAAATCTGTTAAACAGTCTAGAAGTCTGAAGGAAATAGAAGGAAAGAGAGGATGAAAAGGTGGAAGACTGAATCTGATAAAGATAATCAAATTACACTAAGTTTTCATTTAACTAGTCATATTTTACTATGAGAGATTTTTTAAACATCGTATATAATGTAAATAAATTATTCTCACTGTATTAAAGGAGAGAAAAGATCCTATATAATACCTTGTTTAAAATGTTGATCATTTTTTCTCAGCTGTTTCAAATATTTGAGTGTATTTCATTCATTCATTCATTCATTCGTTCATTCATTCATTCATTCATTCATTCATTCGTTCGTTCGTTCGTTCGTTCATTCATTTTGTGGGCGCATTTTTTTTCTCTGGAAACAATATCTAATAATTTAATAGTGTAAATGAGTATAAAAAAATGAACAAATTCGCAATGTTTCTCATTGCTCTAAATATAATATTTTCACAATTTGTGCGTGTGTGTATATATTCGTACACGTCACTGGCAAAAGAACAAAAAAGTAATTAAACATTAGTTTAACTTTTCCAAATTAATGTCTTAATGGCAAATGGTAACGTTGCCAACTAAATTAACATTGATTTCAATTAAAATTGTTCGTCATAATCTATTTCTACTATCAAAGTTCCACTCCATGTAGCTACTGTGCATGAATGTGAACGTGACAAATAAAATTTTATCTCTGACTTCATGACTCTTGTCTCTGTTGTACAACTTTGGGCACGTTTATATTCACATATCCAGTTGATCAGGATAGCAGGTTTTCATTTAGTAGCAACACCTGGTCAATCTTTGGCGCTCGTATCACTGTCCATAGAAAATAACATTTTTATTTCATGTTTATTTCTTAGCAAACAGAAGAAAAGGACACGTTCTGAAGTGTTTGCACAAAAAAAGTTTTTAGACAGGTGGTTTTAACATGAAAATATGTGGAGCACTGTTTGAATTGCTTTGGGGGGAAAAGGTGTTTTTTTTTGTTTGTTTGTTTGTTTTCCCCACAATGTAATGTCCTACAAAACCTACAAACGCAGTGTTGATAGCTATGTTACTGTGACATGGGACATTTAGACAATTTGTGCGATAATAACTGAAAAATCGAATGTACTGAAAATAAATGCAGTTTTTTAATCAGCACTGATAAAAATAAATGCCATTTCACTTTATCGATGGATATAAACCTCACATGTGCTATTAACGTTTTCGCAGATAGTCGGGTGGTAAATCTTACTGTTAATATTTGAATTAATTACTGAAATAATTAATTTCCATGAGTATTAGTCACCTTTGTCTAATTATGTAAAGCATCAATAACGGACTATCCCTAATGGCACGTTAAATACTAATGTCGCCCGAACAGAACACTATTAAAACAGCTTTTTTATGAATTGTGAAAGATTTTAATCAAACTGGGGATAACTGTTATTTAGGTCCACTTTTGATTTTTTATAAAAATGTCGACGATAAATAATATTTTCCCTATTTAATGCGTGAAATATTTCTTTTATCCCGTGCTCGTTAAGGACTGTGGTTCTAACGAAATAACGTCATGGGGAAGTGTGTGACGTCGCCTGGAGCGCAGGTTCGCAAGCGGAAATTCTGGCCCCCTTACAGAGTTTTATGCACTCTACACCTACACCTTCACCCTGGACAAATTTCGTTTCCAAATTTCGTTTCGGAGCTTCCCTTTTCCCCTTGTCTGCTCCGGCCCCTTGAAAATTTTCCAACCTTTTACGGCGCCCCTGCTGGAGCAAGGTAATCTGCTCTGGGAGATGAGCTCCAAACACACCAGTCCAGAGACAAGTTGTTGCAAATATCTTATTCATTCAACAGAATCAGACCCGAACTCTCTGGCAGTCTGTATAACTCCAACTGATTTACAGAATTATGGCGCAAGGTCTATGGAGAAAAAAGGGGACTTTATACTCTTTCCGACTTCTCTTTTACAGTTTACTTATAAGTTCATTCATTCATTCATTCATTTTCTACCGCTTATCCGAACTATTCTCGGGTCACGGGGAGCCTGTGCCTATCTCAGGCGTCATTGGGCATCAAGGCAGGATGCACCCTGGACGGAGTGCCAACCCATCGCAGGGCACACACACACTCTCATTCTACTTATAAGTTGGTTAGTGAATATGGACCAGTAAAGAAATACGGGCTGCACTTTTTAAGAGAAATGTACAATTCTTTTCTTTGGAGGAAAATGTTAAAATGTGTCACGTTACAAATAAAGCCACTTTCACTTAAATAGCATTTACACTGTCATTGCTAAATCATTTTGATAATAATAATAAAATCATAAATCCTACCTCTATAAAACAGCCTAATTTTTTATAAATACTCCAAAATGCAGATAACATACACATTTTACAAATGTGCAAATTATCAAACGATAAATATTCTTTTTGCATTAGGCTGAACTCCGAAAAAAAGCCATATTTATATTGGTACTTCAGAGAAATTGACGCATAAAACCTACATCAGAGCACTGAAATAAGTTATAATAGACTGAGTCACAGAGAGACATTCTCAGACATTCTCCAGTACTATAGTGATTTTTTAATCTCAAATTTCGAAATAGAATGTGAAACTGTTCATTGCAGCATTCCATGAAAACCTGAACATGAAAACAAAGTGCAGCTCATTTTTTCCATATTCTCCATATATGCATATTCACCAGAAGATTTGCACAGAAAAGCAAAATAAAAACATGTTTTTTAAACGTCCTTTAACTTTCATTAAGGCTTTTCTTAACTTAACAATTAGACATTGATGTAGCCATTTATAACGTGCACATTCCGGATGTTAACAGACCTGTACTTATGGAAACAATTCAGTGTTTGGGTGAACTTCAGTAGTACAAGGTGTACGGTTTCAATAAGATGGACCTATGTACGTTAGACCTGCTCTATCCTGTCCAAATTTTGTTTGCCCCTTTACAAAAAAGTTTGCATTGTTTGAAGAGTCGTGGGCTTTAAACAAAGTTAGAGCCATATTGCTTTTTTGGACTGATGATAGAAAAAATAACCGCCGTCCTATTTCTGCAGGGAAATTAATATAATATAATATAATATAATATAATATAATATAATATAATATAATATAATATAATATAATATAATATAATATAATAGAACAGAACAGAATAGAATAGAATAGAATAGTAACTATAACTGTCGCATAACACTCTCATATAATTATCTTGTAGAAAGGAAGAATTGGGGCACAACCATGTGCGTTTTCCTAAAAGAGAACTCTGATTGTAATTGGCAGATTTTCCAAACAATCTAACAAATCTTTTAAGATTATCCCACACCCTAAAACTAAGAGCAATTATGACAGTATGTAAAAATTGCACTATATTTCTCTGAGGCTGTAAAGCTATAACATTCTCCTTATTGATTAGCTAATGTTAGTGTCTTTATTTGTATTGTTATGAACAATTGTTAGTGACACCTTAAATATTGTAATTATTAACAGCTTTGAATAATGATTACATAGAGCACACATCAACAATTATGTCTTTTTTTTTGGGTAGTGCTTTATGGATCTCCTGTTCTACATCATGTTATGTAGTTATGTTATTCCCAAAAAAAGTGAAAAAGAAAATGGCAAGGCGACCATGGACTAGGCCTCCCTTACACAATTAAGAACTTATGAAGTAAATGTGAGAATCCTGCACACGGTTTCACACTGCATTTCATTTTCTCATTCACAGGAAGATTCACAAAGCTGAGCATGGTTAAGGTCGGGTAAAGGGGCGGAGTCAGCGCTTACGGCTCTGCTTACGACTTCATTCATATGAAATCAGACACAGTGCTCTACCTTCAAAATCCCTTCCTCATTAAAGCCCACGGAAGCATGATTTCAAGAAAATCTCCTTGTACTTTTGTAGCTTGTTTGTTTGTTTCCATTAGGGGACAATAAGAACACTGAAGATTTATGCTTTAGGAAATGCAAATGTCACAATATCTGGGGTTTTATTTTTCCTGTGAAATTCCAAATGCATATATAATAAACGAAGTTCAATTTAATTATTTAAAGCTAAATAAATCATTCTATAGGACATTCAACGGGTCATATACACGTCCATACGCAGACTACAGCTAGCAAATCAGATGGCCAACCATCTCAAAGTGCTGCTTTCTTTAAAGTCGGATCCTGTTGTGCATTGTGGCACTTTGTATGTAGGCTGTGATACTCTAACAATCATGTGCATGCTGGATTTTTTAAGAAGCACAATCAGTTATGCTGTTTATAGTAAAAAGACAGTGGCATAAAAAGGCATAGACAAAGAACTCACCAAAAACTAAAAAAAAATTCCTATTCCTTCTATTTGAGCTTGATTACTTTCCATTGTTGTGCACAGTGATGTTAAAAGACTATAGGCTCACAATCCTTTCCATATGAATTAATTTTGGATACAAATGTTTAATTTTCATGATAATATGTTATTCCAGCTTCTGTTACATCGATGAACAGTTTAGGGTGAAAATAATCACATAACGGAAAATATTGCTCTTTTGTTCTGTATGCAGACTAGCAATTTGTATTGAAGGTAAAATGTGAGGTGATGCATGGAAACAGTTCCTAATCCGAATCTCCACGGCACAGCTTGATGATGACGTCACATCTTATTAGCACGGTCAGTAGATTCGTCTAATTAAAAAAAACCTTTGTCTGCTTCTAGACAGGTAAGTTGATCAGTTTGTAAGGAATTTTTAATGAAATGCGTATATGTTAGGCCAATACATATGTCACAGCAACAGCCAAAGCATGAGTAACAAGACAAAATAAATATATCAAGATGACAAAATAGCAAGCAGAAGTAAATTTTTTTATTATTATTATTATTATTATTATTATTATTATTATTATTATTATTATTATTATTATTATTATTATAGTGAGGAGATCTTCTCAATAAACTTGTCATTACAAAAGCTCCAATCATATCTTAAGCACTTTTGCATAACTATGAAGCTGTATTTTTAATCCTCAAAGGAACTGTGTGGTACCCGGCTTTGCAATGGTGGTAGTCATTCAAGGTCGCAACCCTGCAGGAAGTAGGGGCTGCCATAGCAACGCCATGATGGCTTCTAAGTGCTTAGCATAATTCCCCTCTAATAGAAAAATAACAGCGCCAAATCCCATCCTTAGTGAACTAGATTATACGATGGAGGCCGACACCCCACCTGTGATCCACATAGTTGCACCACCACTGTGCAAAAGCCACTGCAAAGAGATGGAGAAAAAAGACCGGCTTTAAAAAGATGAGTGGGGGTGGGGGCATTACTTCTGAGCAGGTCAGATCTCTCTCTCTCTCTCTCTCTCTCTCTCTCTCTCTCTCTCTCTCTCTCTCTCTCTCTCTTTCTGTGCCCGAAACCCATCAAATGCTCCAAAAAGGTGGAGCTGGAAGTGGGGAGATGGGACCCCTTTCCAGTAGAACAAGAAATGTTGTGCCTGCTATGTTGTATACTGTTGCATTATGTGCAGTGCTTTTGCAACTGTATGACTTGCAGTGTTATAATCCTTAACATTCTGTATATCGTTTGCTTGTGCATACTGGTTTGTTCAGCTTGTATGTAGATCTGTGTATAGATCTGAACACTATATTGCTCAAAAATCTCTTCTGTACAAGCGCAGGAAATCCACTGCCTTTCAACATCAGGTATATTGTACGTTATTTTCAGTAACACGGTATCTGATGAATCTAATATATAATAACATTTTAATTGTAGAGTGGGTTTAAATATACTGTTATTTATTAAGTCTCTAATTTTCTGTTTAAAAAAGTATTTTCAATTATTTGTTTTAATATTTCTCTTTTACAGTCAACTAAAAAACAAAACAAAACAAAAAAAATATTAGCTTCAGCATCCTGACCAAATATTTTGTTCATAAAGATTTACAGAATGATCCAAATGCCATAACTCGATAAGGTTTACCTCTGTATATTGACTGACATGTGAGCACGCTGTGTGATTATGGATGCTGAATTTATTTTTCATTCTCTATATATTTACCTTCCCTTTTAATTGGCAATGGTGGACATGGTGAAACATTTACTTTAAGTTTACTTTAAGTTCTCGCCCTTCTTCTAAACAGGTATATAGTTGACTGCTGTATTTCTAATCACCAGATCACTTAACTTCTTGTTGGAATACTGAACAGCAATCAATAAGTTACTGTAATACTGCAGTAATGTACATAACTATGTTCTATGCCTATGTTGCTTTGCCCCATTAGCAGTTTTGCTCGACTATCTATATGAGGTAGAGCTGCTAAGTGTCCCACAGCATTGAAGCATTTCACTTCATATATGCTAGACACAGATGTTGGTCTTTGATATGAAACATTTGAGTTTTCCTAGTTAACAACATTCAAACACTTCTTGTGGCCTACGATTAAGCAATTGTGCATTAGACTGCATTAGTCTATTGTCCAGAAGATATTAGGAAAATGCTGCATGATTCAGTCAAAACAAAGATACGAACAAACATCTGCTGCAACTCATAAAAATGTTAACTGAAAAGTTGAAATAAGTTGCTTGGTGTGTCAAGGCCCTAAGACTGGCCTCTGCCATGTTACATTGTTAATATTATTAGCTTTCCCTTCTTGTTTCTTGTAGAGTCAGATTTTATTTTTAATTGATTTTCTATATGAAACTTTGAAATACATTTTTTGCACTGAAGTAATACATTTTTAAAACTAATTTTGTATATGTTTTATATATGTATATAATTTTGTATATATAAATAATAATGATTATTTAAAGTGAGTGCAAATACACAATGAACCTGTGTGATGTGAGCATATTTTTTATTTAGCTATATATTATATGGCATACACTTGTATAAGTAATAAGCATGTCAAAATAAAATGAAACTACAGATAGAATATATATTTGGCCATACTGCTTAATGCAGATGCCTTTTGTATGCCTTTTAGCACACTCATTTTCTTTCTTTGATACTTGGATAATGATTACAATCACTGACTACTGCCATCACCTGGTAAGGACTTATTTCCTTTTACACAGGCACAGATAGATTATGCATGCCAGCTATCAGCAGTGGTCTTTGCAGTATGCAAGACAGGAGCCATCAGGTGATAGGTGTTCAGTAGTTCTTCAACACTGACTTGGTGTGTCAGGGCCCTAAGGCTGGCTACTGCCATCTACCATTAATCATTTGCAGTATTTCATCTTACCTCTCGCTTTTAGATTATTAAAATGACCAGTCAATTTTGGAAAATAGGTAATTTTTCAATTTTGTCATTTTTATCCTTTCTATACCTTAATGGAGATTTGACAGTCTTGTGACCATGTCAAAAAAAATCTACTGTCTGTTACCTGAGGTAAGCAGCTACGCCATTGACTTTAAGCCATGAGCATATCTTTTCAGTCATCACACTGTCCTAAAAATGTTAAGGAGAGAATACAGAGGGACATCCATTATATCAATAAACCAATAATGAAAGTTTTTAATCATTTACCAGAACACCAATAGCGATATTATAGTCACCATTTTGCTGAATGGCAACTAATGGATATTATAATGCACCTTAAGCTATAGCCTTTTTAATCCTATTGTAGTATTTGGATTGATGGTTACTTTTATCACCTTTTTTTACTTTTGAATATACTTTGCAATTTCTGTCCATCAGTGCATGTAGGTGTTTGATTAGTGTTCAAGAAAAATGACTATTGTTATACACTTTGAAGCCTTTATGGCCTTTATCTCTTCTGCATTCAGCAGATGCATTTTTTTATTGCTGAACTCTATAGAAACATCAGTTATTTGAATTCCATTTATTGGGTATGCGTAGGAGGCATAATGAAGCCTTTTTGGTATGCAAGATTGACCTGTGAAAAGGCCGCCTCACCCGCCGATCACTGAAGGGAATCCCACTAAATCTCCTGCAAGATCTTCTATTTCTGAACCTTAAACTGGGCATCTTTTCCACATCAAAGCACTGCCAACCATCCACATCTCAAGGATTCATGTCTTTAAGGAAAGAATGGCCTGTTCTGACTGCTGGTTTAATTTGCCTTACATTTCCCTCCCCTTCCCACCAGTGCCTGCTCTGTTCAGGCCTGGTCTAATGCACCATCGGCTATCTGATGAGATCACTTGGAGGTGTGGGGACTTAAAGGCAAGGAATTTATGTGCATCCTACCAGGAACCTCAAAAGAGTTGTATTAAAATGCGCTTAATATGCCAAGCAGGGCTTTTAAAGTACTGCACACATTTTAGCCCTGGCAAACTCAAAGAGCTATAGTGTGTGTTCTCTAAAGTGAATCTGGCTCCCATTAATTTAATGAGTGTAGAGTACTATATGCCTATGTAGACCATGAAGTCTCCTTTTTTGCATGTATAACAGACTTAACCTACTGTGATCTACTGTCTAGCAGTGATAAAGGTGACTGAGAAATGAATTTCAATCAGTCTATATATTTGTCATAATAGCCAGAGAGGATATAGAAGGAAAATATCTTTATTGGAAACAAAAATATTTTCATTTACTTTGCCCAAACTCAGACCTGCTTTTTTTTTTTTTTTTTTTTTTGCAAAAGCATTAGAGAACATGAGCCAACATCATCAGCTTTTGACAGGAGATGGGAGACATACTTTTGCATAATTTGACACCTTCTTGGTTGAAAGCTGGGAACACTCTGGTCGTAGAAATGGAACTGTGAATCACAGCAGTGTCTGGTAGCCACACTGCAACTGGCCTGTGTTAGCTCAGCTTCAGTGCATCTGCCATGTACAGCCAAAAAGAGCCTGCAGAAGTGACAGCCATCTCTATTATGAACTGAAATACCTGAGAACTAAGGCTAGCCCATCCTGACTTTTGATGTGCAGCTGACAGTCACCTGCAAAAGATTACTGCCTGTGAGCAGTGTGGCGGGGTCCTCGAACCAGGAAGTGGCAGCTGCTGGATTTAATTAAAGGCACAGCAATGGAGCCTCTCTTAGAGTAAGATCAAACGTCTTCAAGCATGGCAGTCTGCAAACCCATCTCAGGGGTGTTTGGACCTGTGTGACCAAGATCAGGCGCATGCTGGGCACTATGCCTGACCCTTGGACCATGCTTGAACTATAGTGAGATAGAAGCCTGGTGGGGAGCACACAAGGCCAGGCTCACCTGTGCCTGGGTGTGTGCTCTCTGGGCTCCGGCACTGTGTAAGCATCTGTATTTGCACACAGACTCTGACCTAGAGAGCAATGAAACAGAGAAGGAGGGGTGAGAGGTCAGAAGGAGAGGGCAAACTTAAGAAGATCGCACATGGAGTACATTTATTAAACACTGTCTGATGGCAACATGCATTCTCAACTATTGTGACAAAACAGAAAATATTTGCACAGCTTTTATTCTCACATTTCTTAAAATAAGCAAAGCGAACAATAGCATCTGCCACAACTAAGCACATGTTGATGAGGTGCAAATGTTCATGTAGTAAATTAACAATTAGCCACAGAAAATATCTTTCAAATTTAAAGAAAATATTCAAACTAGGTGATGATTCAAAGGTATATTCTACCCTTGTGTATTGTCAAACACTCAGCTTTAATAATCTCAGCTATCATTATTGTCTTTTCATCTGTCTATTCATCATTTAATACTGTCTCCTCCTGTCAAGGGAAATATATGGAGTTGAAGCATTTATGCAGTTATCCAATGATTTAGCATTATACTGCTGTGAAGTTATACAAATCAAATGTGTAGTAAAACAGAATTCATGCAGTGATGTGAATACTGACATTCTTTGCAGCTCTCCCGATTTCAGCAGTTTCTGTATTGGCAAAAGATTCTGACTGCTTTTCCCCAGATTTTGTTTCCCCACATTTTAATGTCTTTGAATCCAATTGGCCATGATAGAGGCTCATGATTTACACGAATGGGTTGTTGGTGGATTGCAATTGTGTTTTTAGTCTTTTTAGTAATGTAATTAAATAAAGGTCATGATGATAACAATGATTAGTTGCATTTCTGTATTAAATGGCAATTATAGCAAACTCTTAAATGATTTTTTAAGTAAATACAAGTTAAAGGTTAAGTGAAAGTAAGTTGAAATAAATATTTTAACAAAAAAGTATTTTTTCCTATTATTATACTGTAGTGAAGCCAGTGGATATTGAAAATGCTTGAATGATTAAAAAAATAAAATAAACCTCAGTTCATAAATGATAGCGATCCACTGCTGAGGTCCTGAACAAGGCCCATCAGCCTTTATAATCCTTAATAAGTCATGTTATACAGGTCATGGATCACTGTTGGTTAAAAGCAATGATACTAAAACTGTATATGTGGCAGAATAGATTTATGGTGCTGTAGTGCAAAAGATTATTGTGTGGTTTGTGGATCTTTTTGCAATCTTGCCTTGTCCTGGCCAAGGGTCTGCTACTCTACCTGGTAAC